>NC_092725.1:8733633-8768843 GCF_047496885.1 Scyliorhinus torazame | reverse complement strand
GTGTGCAGGAGGGTTTCCTGACACAGTATGTAGATAGGCCAACGAGAGGCGAGGCCGTATTGGATTTGGTACTGGGTAATGAACCAGGACAGGTGTTAGATTTGGAGGTAGGTGAGCACTTTGGTGATAGTGACCACAATTCGATTACGCTTACTTTAGTGATGGAAAGGGATAGTTATATACCGCAGGGCAAGAGTTATATCTGGGGGAAAGGCAATTATGATGCGATGAGGCAAGGCTTAGGATGCATCGGATGGAGAGGAAACTGCAGGGGATGAGCACAATGGAAATGTGCAGCTTGTTCAAGGAACAGCTACTGCGTGTCCTTGATAAGTATGTGCCTGTGAGGCAGGGAGGAAGTGGTCGAGCAAGGGAACCGTGGTTTACTAAGGGAGTCGAAACACTTGTCAAGAGAATGTAAAGATGAGACATGAAGGTTCAGTTAGGGCGCTCGAGAGTTACAAGTTAGTTAGGAAGGACCTAAAGAGAGAGCTAAGAAGAGCCAGGAGGGGACATGAGAAGTCTCTGGCAGGTAGGATCAAGGATAACCCTAAAGCTTTCTATAGATATGTCAGGAATAAAAGAATGACTCGGGTAAGAGTAGGGCCAGTCAAGGACAGTAGTGGGAAGTTGTGCTTGGAGTCTGAGAAGATAGGAGAGGTGTTAAATGAATATTTTTCATCAGTATTCACACAGGAAAAAGACAATGTTGTCAAGGAGAATACTGAGATTCGAGCTACTGGACTAGAAGGGCTTGAGGTTCATAAGGAGGAGGTGTTAGCAATTCTGGAAAGTGTGGAAAATAGATAAGTCTCCTAGGCCGGATGGAATTTATCCTAGGATTCCTCTGGAAAGCTAGGGAGGAGATTGCTGAGCCTTTGACTTTGATCTTTAAGTCATCTTTGTCCACAGAATAGTGCCAGAAGACTGGAGGATAGCAAATGTTGTCCCCTTGTTCAAGAAGGGGAGTAGAGACAACCCCGGTAACTATAGACCAGTGAGCCTTACTTCTGTTGTGGGCAAAATCTTGAAAGGTTTATAAGAGATAGGATGTATAAACATCTGGAAAGGAATAATTTGATTAGACATAGTCAACATGGTTTTGTGAAGGGTAGGTCGTGCCTCACAAACCTTATTGAGTTCTTTGAGAAGGTGATCAAACAGGTGGATGAGGGTAAAGCAGTTGATGTGGTGTATATGGATTTCAGTAAAGCGTTTGATAAGGTTCCCCATGGTAGGCTACTGCAGAATATACGGAAGCATGGGATTCAGGGAGATTTAGCAGTTTGGATCAGAAATTGGCTAGCTGGAAGAAGACAAAGGGTGGTGGTTGATGGGAAATGTTCAGACTGGAGTCCAATTCCTAATGGTGTACCAGAAGGATCTGTTTTGGGGCCACTGCTGTTTGTCATTTTTATAAATGACCTGGAGGAGGGCGTAGAAGGATGGGTGAGTAAATTTGCAGATGACACTAAAGTCGGTGGAGTTGTGGACAGTGCGGAAGGATGTAACACGTTACAGAGGGACATAGATAAGCTGCAGCGCTGGGCTGAGAGGTGGCAAAAGGAGTTTAATGCAGGAAAAGTGTGAGGTGATTCATTTTGGAAGGAATAACAGGAAGTCTGAGTACTGGGCTAAATGTAAGATTCTTGTCAGTGTGGATGAGCAGAGATATCTCAGTGTCAATGTACATAGAACATAGAAAATACAGCACAGAACAGGCCCTTCGGCCCACGATGTTGTGCCGAACCTTTGTCCTAGATTAATCATAGATTATCATTGAATTTACAGTGCAGAAGGAGGCCATTCGGCCCTTTGAGTCTGCACCGACTCTTGGAAAGAGCACCATACCCAAACTCAACACCTCCACCCTACACCAAGGGCAATTTGGACATTAAGTGCAATTGATCATGGCCAATCCCCCATACCCGCACATCTTTGGACTGTGGGAGGAAACCGGAGCACCCGGAGGAAACCCACGCAGACACGGGGAGGACGTGCAGACTCCGCACAGACAATGACCCAAGCCGGAATCGAGCCTGGGACCCTGGAGCTGTGAAGCAATTGTGCTATCCACAATGCTACCGTGCTGCCCTTAAGAACAAATAAATCTACACTATATCATTTTACCGTCATCCATGTACCTATCCAATAGCTGCTTGAAGGTCCCTAATGTTTCCGACTCAACTACTTCCACAGGCAGTGCATTCCATGCCCCCCACTACTCTCTGGGTAAAGAACCTACCTCTGATATCCCTCCTATATCTTCCCACCTTTCACCTTAAATTTATGTCCCCTTGTAATGGTGTGTTCCACCCGGGGAAAAAGTCTCTGACTGTCTACTCTATCTATTCCCCTGATCATCTTATAAACCCTCTATCAAGTCGCCCCTCATCCTTCTCCGCTCGAATGAGAAAAGGCCTAGCACCCTCAACCTTTCCTCGTAAGACCTACTCTCCATTCCAGGCAACATCCTGGAAAATCTCCTTTGCACCTTTTCCAGAGCTTCCACATCCTTCCTAAAATGAGGCGACCAGAACTGTACACAGTACTCCAAATGTGGCCTTACCAAAGTTTTGTACAGCCGCATCATCACCTCACGGCTCTTAAATTCAATCCCTCTGTTAATGAACGCGAGCACACCATAGGCCTTCTTCACAGCTCTATCCACTTGAGTGGCAACTTTCAAAGATGTATGAACATAGACCCCAAGATCTCTCTGCTCCTCCATATTGCCAAGAACTCTACCGTTAACCCTGTATTCCGCATTCATATTTGTCCTTCCAAAATGGACAACCTCACACTTTTCAGGGTTAAACTCCATCTGCCACTTCTCAGCCCAGCTCTGCATCCTATCTATGTCTCTTTGCAGCCTGAAAGTTGCCACTCAGGTTGAGAGGGTCGTTAAGAAGGCGTACGGTGTGTTAGCTTTTATTGGTAGAGGGATCGAGTTTCAGAGCCATGAGGTCATGTTGCAGCTGTACAAAACTCTGGTGCGGCCGCATTTGGAGTATTGCGTGCAATTCTGGCCGCCGCATTATAGGAAGGATGTGGAAGCATTGGAAAGGGTGCAGAGGAGATTTACCAGAATGTTGCCTGGTCTGGAGGGACAATCTTATGAGGAAAGGCTGAGGGACTTGAGGCTGTTTTTGTTAGAGAGAAGAAGGTTAAGAGGTGACTTAATTGAGGCATACAAGATGATCAGAGGATTGGATAGGGTGGACAGTGAGAGCCTTTTTCCTCGGATGGTGATGTCTAGCACGAGGGGACATAGCTTTAAATTGAGGGGAGATAGATATAGGACAGATGTCAGAGGTAGGTTCTTTACTCGGAGAGTAGTAAGGGCGTGGAATGCCCTGCCTGCAACAGTAGTGGACTCGCCAACACGAAGGGCATTCAAATGGTCATTGGATAGACATATGGATGATAAGGGAATAGTGTAGATGGGCTTTAGAGTGGTTTCACAGGTCGGGGCAACATCGAGGGCCGAAGGGCCTGTACTGCGCTGTAATGTTTTGTGTTCTATTTAAATTTAGAGCAGACATTTATCCTTTTTCCCAAATAAGGTGCAATTCAGCGCGGCCAGTCCACCTACCCTGCACATCTTTGGGTTGTGGGGGCGAAACCCACGCAGACATGGGGAGAATGTGCAAACTCCACACGGACAGTGACCCAGGGCCGGGATCGAACCTGGGACCTCGGCGCCGTGAGGCAGCAGTGCTAACCCACTGCGCCACCGTGCTGCCCTGGTCCTTGGCTATGGCCTTTTACACGCCTCTTGATTGACAGGTGCAGGCACTTTCGAAGGAAGGTTTACCGTTGTTTGTTTATACCGCTCCACAGAGGGTCCACCGTCACTGAAGTGCTTCGTCTTTTGAGCAGGTGTTCTTTAAACCAGAGGGCTGGTTTAGCACACTGGGCTAAATCGCTGGCTTTTAAAGCAGATGAAGACAAGCCAGCAGCGCGGGTTCAATTCCCGTACCAGCCTCCCCGAACAGGCGCCGGAATGTGGCGACTAGGGGCTTTTCACAGTAACTTCATTTGAAGCCAACTTGTGACAATAAACAATTTTCATTTCATTTCAGTGAATTGATGGTTGTTAAGATGTTCACTGTATGTTTTTTTAAAAATTTAATTTAATTTTTTTTTTAATTATTCAAATTTTCACAAAATATCAACAACAAAATACAGAAAGAAAAGAACACCCCCCCCCCCCCCCCCCCCCCCCTGGGCTGCTGTTGCTGCTGTCCGACCTTCCTATAACGCTCCGCGAGATAGTCTAGGAACGGTTGTCACCGCCTGTAGAACCCCTGCGCAGACCCTCTCAAGGCGAACTTAATCCTCTCCAGCTTAATGAACCCTGCCATGTCGCTGATCCAGGCCTCCAGGCTGGGGGGGCTTCGCCTCTTTCCACATTAGCAAGATCCTTCGCCGGGCTACTAGGGACGCAAAGGCCAGGATACCGGCCTCTTTCGCCTCCTGCACTCCCGGCTCGTCCACCACCCCAAATAATGCCAGCCCCCAACTCAGCTTGACCTGGGCTTTCACCACCTTGGACATAGTCCTCGCAATACCCCTCCAGAACCCATCCAGTGCCGGGCACGACCAGAACATGTGGACGTGATTCGCCGGGCGTCCCGAGCACCTCCCACATCTGTCCTCCACCCCAAAGAACCTACTCAGCCTCGCCCCTGTCATATGCGCTCTGTGAGTAACCTTGAATTGTATTAGGCTGAGCCTGGCGCAAGAGGAGGAAGAATTAACCCTACTCAGGGCATCAGCCCACAGACCCTCATCTATCTCCTCCCCAAGCTCCTCCTCCCACTTGCCCTTTAACTCCTCCACCGAGGCCTCCTCCTCTTCCTTCAGCTCCTGGTAAATCGCCAAAACCTTGCCTTCTCCAACCCATACACCCAAAATCACCCTGTCCTGTATCTCCTGTATCTCCGGGAGCAACGGGAATTCCCTCACCTGCCGCCTCACAAACGCCCTCACTTGCATGTACCTGAAGGCATTTCCCGGGGGTAACCCAAACTTCTCCTCCAGCGCCCCCAGGCTCGCAAACGTCCCATCTATAAACAGGTCCCCCATCCTTCTAATCCCTGCCCGATGCCAGCTCCGAAACCCCCCCTCCATCCTTCCCGGGACGAACCGATGGTTCTCCCGAATCGGGGATCACACCGAGGCTCCCACCTCGCCCCTGTGTCGCCTCCACTGCCCCCAGATCTTCAACGTTGCCGCCACCACCGGACTCGTGGTGTACCTTGTCGGCGAGAGCGGCAGCGGTGCCGTCACCAGCGCCCTCAGGCTCGTGCCCCTGCAGGACGCCATCTCCAACCTCTTCCACGCCGCCCCTCCCTCCCTCCCTATGATCCATCGTTGGATCATTGCCACATTGGCTGCCCAATAGTAGCCACCCAGATTCGGCAGCGCCAGCCCTCCCTGTCCTACTACGCTCCAGAAACACCCTCTTTACCCTCGGGATCTTATTTGCCCACACGAAACCTATGATGCTCCTACCTACCCGTTTGAAAAAGGCCTTGGGGATCATAATGGGAAGGCACTGGAACACAAAGAGAAACCTCGGGAGGACCATCATTTTAACCGACTGTATCCTGCCCGCTAGCGGGAGTGGCAGCATGTCCCGTCTTTTGAAATCCTCCTCCATCTGCTCCACCAACCGCGTCAAATTGAGCTTGTGCAGGGCCCCCCAACTCCCAGCCACCTGGATCCCCAAGTACCGAAAGCTCCTTTCCGCCCTCCTCAATGGTAGGTCGTCTATCCCCCTTCCCTGGTCCCCTGGATGCACCACAAAGAGCTCACTCTTCCTACGTTGAGCTGACAGCCCGAGAAGTCCCCAAACTCCCTTAGGATCTGCATGACCTCCACCATCCCCTCCACTGGATCTGCCACATACAGCAACAGGTCGTCCGCATACAGCGACACCCGATGTTCCTCTCCCCCTCGGACCAACCCCCTCCATTTCCTGGACTCCCTTAATGCCATGGCCAAAGGCTCAATTGCCAATGCAAACAACAGGGGGGGACAGGGGGCACCCCTGCCTCGTCCCTCGGTACAGCCGAAAGTACTCCGACCTCCGCCGATTCGTAGCCACACTCGCCACCGGGGCTCTATACAGGAGCCTGACCCAGCTGATAAACCCTCACAGTAACTTCATTTGAAGCCTACTTGTGACAATAAGCGATTTTCATTTCATTCCACCGCAGTTTTTTTTTTTAATAGAGGCTATTTCTTTGTTCTGAAGTGCTTCCTTGAAAAGAGCAGGTGCTCTGTCTAAGTGCTGCCCCGTGCCTGGGGCGCGATTCTCCCGTTTTGACTCCAAGTGCTCTCGCCAGCGGGAATACTGGAGTGTCTCCCGCTGACTCCAGGGGGCGCTGAAGGGACCTGACTCGATTCATCCGAATGGACCACCTCTCTCTCGCTACGTGAATCTCGCTGAACCGCCACCCGCGATTCGCCGGAGATCACCTGTTCTCTCGTTGTCGAGCGCGCAGCGTCGTTTAGCCCCACCCTCCCAAACACTGAGCATCATTCCAGCCCCTCGCTGGGGGACGTGTCTAAGTCACAGAGGCCCATGGCCGAGGGCTTCAACACCGTGAGGGCGAGGACGGGCCTCCATGGCTGGCTCACCAGATGACGTTCAGGTGGTGCGCCCTCCGCCTACCCCTCCGTCCCATGGAGTATCCTGGGATAGAGTGAGCACCTCGAGGGAGGAGAAAGCATTGGAACCCACCCCAGGGTCATCTACCAAAGAGATGCAGGCAGATTCCAGCTCTTCTCAATCTCCTGTGAGGACAGTCGGAATTTCAGAGATGTTGTGTATGTCTTTGGCGCAGAAAGGGTTAAAAACCTAGGTTCGAGTGTGTGTGACTGCTGCTGTCATGTTTTTTGAGAATCCAGATTCGCAAGACAGCACGGCTCTTTGGAAACCAGAAGTGCAATTGAAGCATCTTAAAAGTAAGGGCGGTGTATTCACTGCATTGATTCGCATTGTTTAAGGGGTAATTTTAATTATTTTTCTTTTTTTATAAATTTAGAGTACCCAATAAATATTTTCCAATTAAGGGGCAATTTTAGCGTGGCCAATCCACCTACCCTGTACATCTTTGGGTTGTGGGGGCGAAACCCACGCAAACACGGGGGAGAATGTGCAAACTCCACACGGACAGCGACCCAGAGCCGGGACCGAACCTGGGAC
Organism: Scyliorhinus torazame; assembly: GCF_047496885.1. Taxonomy (NCBI): domain Eukaryota; kingdom Metazoa; phylum Chordata; class Chondrichthyes; order Carcharhiniformes; family Scyliorhinidae; genus Scyliorhinus; species Scyliorhinus torazame. Next base: position 8,761,624 of record NC_092725.1, on the reverse strand, counting down.
CTCGGCGCCGTGAGGCAGCAGTGCTAACCCACTGCACCACCGTGCCGCCCTTCATTTATTTTCTGGTGTGATGTTGAAGATATTTTAATAATTTGTTCGTAATAAAGTTTGCTTTAATCTACCACATCCCTATTTTGTGTGAAATCCCGACCGGAGCGAGGAACCCTTTCCGCACAGGCTCAGGTGAACAAAATATCGGGGTTTCTGTCCAGTATCCGAGCCACTGTCGGGGTGTTGTCTGGAATCGTACCACCCCCCCCCCCCATGCCTCCTGGGAAGCGGGCAGAATACCCGCAGTCAGTCAGGGCCCACGCCAGCCTCCCGCCAAGGGTGCGAAACACAGCAGGCCGCCTCCACTTCGGATGCGCGCTCTGAGGGATGGGGGCGCTCAGCAGGAAGGGGAGGGGAGGAGGGGGGGGGGCGCACACGAGTAGGAAGACGGAGATATTGGACAGAGGTGTACAAGGTGATGAGAGGCATGGATGGAGTGGAGAGCCAGAGACCTTTCCCCAGGGTGGAAATGGCTGTCACGAGGGGACATAATTTTAAGGTGATTGGAGGAAGGTATAGGGGAGATGTCAGAGGTCGGTTCTTTACACAGAGAGTGGTGGGTGTGTGGAATGCACTGTCAGCAGAGGTGATGGAGTCAGAGTCATTAATTAGGGACATTTAAGCGACTCTTAGACAGGCACATGGACAGCAGTAAACTGAAGGGGTGGAGGTTAAGGCTGATCTTAGATTAGGGTAAATGGTCGGCACAGCATCGTGGGCCGAAGGGCCTGTACTGTGCATTGTTCTAAGATTAAGGCCCGCTGAGTCACCCAGGGCGCAGTCGCACAGTGTCAGCCATAAGACATAGGAGCAGAATTAGGCCACTCGGCCCATCGAGTCTGCCCCGCCATTCAATCATGGCTGACATTTTCTCATCCCCATTCTCCTGCCTTCTCCCCATAACCCCTGACCCCCTTATTAACCGATAAATCCTCTTATTAAACAAGAACAACAGCTTGTGGTGGTTACCTAAAGGGCTCCAGGCCAAGAGGTGGAATTAGACGGAAACAGTTCTTTCCTAGAGCATCAGAGCTAGGAGCGGGAGTCGGCAATTTAACCTCTCGAGCCCGCTCCGCCGTCCAATAAGATCGTGGCTGATCCCATCCTGGCCTCAACTCCGCCGTCCTGCCCCTTCTCCATAACCCTTCAACCCCATTACCGATTTGAAAAATATCTAACTCCTCCTTAAACGTACTCACTGTCCCAGCATGCACCGCAGTCCGGGGGGGGGGGGGGGGGGGAGGGGGGGGGGAGCGAATCCCACAGATTCACAACCCTTTTGGAGAAGTAGTTCCTCCTCATCTCACAGTCGAGGGGGAAAAGGGAAAACTCAATGTAAATACTGAGGCCCAGAAGGGAGTGCCCCCCTCGCCCCGCCCGCATCACACACTCAAGAATGGGGGAGGGGTTCTGTCATCGGAGAGGCGGAGGGCAGACAGAATCATTTCCAATTGGTATTTTATTACGATAATGAAATGTACATTAGGAGCCAGAATGGCACAGTCACTGGCAGAGGCGTGAAATATTCAATTGAAACATTTATTAACACAAAGAAAAGAAAAATTAAACACACATGATTACATTTACACAAGTCAACAATTACAGAATAATTTCCCCCCAAATCTCGGCATGGTTAAACTCAGACATTTTCAAGCTATTAAAATCAAAGTAATATTGCCACAAAATGATATAAAGGGCCTCCCTCTTTCTCAATCGGAAATGGAAATCCAAGACTTTTATTGAAGCCGTTTTCTCTCCGAGAGTGGCAAGGATTCGCTCTGCCTCTTTCCCAGCATTCTCTGAGCTCACACATCCGTTAGATATTTAAGCCACTGCTAACCATACAGCTTCCAATCTGTTTCCCTTCTCTCATGCTTAAAACTATTGTTCTTAAATTTCTTCCGGAATCCCCTTTTTGGGATTGTATACATCTTTGCTGTTCCCCGTGTGGGTTAATACTTTCGGATGAATATAAACTTAATACCTCATTCATTTAACATTGCCACTTGCAAATTTTCCTTGGGAAATACAATAGCTGAACTTCAGTTCACCCCCTTATCTCCTAATGCAAATTTCTGTACGTACTGTTTCCTGGTTCCCCATCATACCGTTGCCCACCTCCACTTCAATATGTTTCCACACTTACCCTCCTTATCCCCACATTTGTTTTAAGCTTAACTATGTTGCCATCTGGTGGCATAGGTCCCTGTTATAGAACATACAGTGCAGAAGGAGGCCATTCGGCCCATCGAGTCTGCACCGACCCACTTAAGCCCTCACTTCCACCCTATCCCCGTAACACAATAACCCCTCCTAACCTTTTTTGGACAGTAAGGGCAATTTAGCATGGCCAATCCACCTACCCTGCACATCTTTGGACTGTGGGAGGAAACCGGAGCACCCGGAGGAAACCCACGCAGACACGGGGAGAGCGTGCAGACTCCGCACAGACAGTGACCCAGCAGGGAATCGAACCCGGGACCCTGGAGCTGTGAAGCCACAGTGCTAACCACTTGTGCTACCGTGCAGTTGGGACCATTGGGGAATGGGGACGGGGGTGTTGCATGCAGCAGTGCCATAAAACCGTTGAGTGCGTTGGCTTACGCACCCGCAAGGTGACCGAGTAGCACCTCTGCGTGGGTCTGCTCATGAACTGAGTCAAGCCGGCCTGTAAGAGGTCCAGGCAGCCGAGTGGTGGAGGGGATTGGGGGTTCCGCCTGCCCTCCACTCTCCCGCGGCATTGATGGCTGCGGGGTGTCCCGGAGGAGGACTGGGGTCGACCTCTTTGACCACAGTTTCTTCTGCTGTCTTCAGTTTCCTTTGAGATTGGCATTGACTTTGGCATGGTAACACTTTAAGGAGCTGCGTTTTCAATTAATCCCACAGTTCGTTGATTTATTTGGTTAATAAAGCCTGGGGCCCTCCCCTCGGAGCCTGGGGCCAAGACCTCGGAGCCTGGGGCCTGCCCTTGAAGCCTGGGGCCCTGACCTCGAAGCCTGGGGCCCTCTCCTCGGAGCCTGGGGCCCTCTCCTCGGAGCCTGGGGCCCTCTCCTCGGAGCCTGGGGCCCTCTCCTCGGAGCCTGGGGCCCTCTCCTCGGAGCCTGGGGCCCTCTCCTCGGAGCCTGGGGCCCTCTCCTCGGAGCCTGGGGCCCTCTCCTCGGAGCCTGGGGCCCTCTCCTCGGAGCCTGGGGCCCTCACCTCGGAGCCTGGGGACCTGCCCTCGGAGCCTGGGGACCTGCCCTCGGAGCCTGGGGCCTTGCCCTCGGAGCCTGGGGCCTTGCCCTCGAAGCCTGGGGCCTTGCCCTCGAAGCCTGGGGCCTTGCCCTCGAAGCCTGGGGCCTTGCCCTCGAAGCCTGGGGCCTTGCCCTCGAAGCCTGGGGCCTTGCCCTCGAAGCCTGGGGCCTTGCCCTCGAAGCCTGGGGCCTTGCCCTCGAAGCCGGGGGCCTTGCCCTCGAAGCCTGGGGCCTTGCCCTCGAAGCCTGGGGCTCTAACCTCGAAGCCTGGGGCCTGTAGTATTTCAGTGATTCAATCCCAGTGAGTTTGACAGAAGATGGAACATCCGGCCTCAATGATCACATCATTAATCTTCAATTGTCACTTTAACTACTTTGCAGTGCATATTTAAACCTACTTGTAACAATAAAGATTATTATTATTAATAGAGCGAGATTAGATTCCAGGTGAGTTTCCCCTTGATTAAATATTACAGGATTTGGCATCCATCTTACATATGGGGAGGAGTTGTCGTTGGGGGGGGGGGGGGTCTAAGGTCAGGAGAGAGGGTTGTAGGAGGTTACAGAGATAGGGAGGGTTGTAGGGGCTGGAGGAAGTTACAGAGATAGAGAGGGTTGTCGGGGCTGGAGGAGGTTACAGAGATAGGGAGGGGTGTAGGGGCTGGAGGAGGTTACAGAGATAGGGAGGGGTGTAGGGGCTGGAGGAGGCTACAGAGACAGGGAGGGTTGTAGGGGCTGGAGGAGGTTACAGAGATAGGGAGGGGCGTAGGGGAGAGAGGAGGTTACAGAGATAGGGAGGGGTGTAGGGGCTGGAGGAGGCTACAGAGACAGGGAGGGTTGTAGGGGCTGGAAGAGGTTACAGAGATAGGGACGGTTGTAGGGGCTGGAGGGGGTTACTGTGATTGGGAGGGTTGTAGGGGCTGGAGGAGGGTACGGAGATAGGGAGGGATGTAGGGACTGGAGGAGGCTACAGAGACAGGGAGGGTTGTAGGGGGCCGGAGGAGGTTACTGTGATAGGGAGGCTTGTAGGGGCTGGAGGAGGTTACAGAGAGACGGAGGGTTGTAGGGGGCTGGAGGAGGTTACAGAGATAGGGAGGGTTGTACGGCTGGAGGAGGTTACAGAGATAGGGAGGGTTGTACGGCTGGAGGAGGTTACAGAGATAGGGAGGGTTGTAGGGGGCTGGAGGAGGTTACTGTGATAGGGAGGTTGTAGGGGCTGCAGGAGGTTCCAGAGATAGGGAGGGTTGTAGGAGCTGGAGGAGGTTACAGAGATAGGGAGGGTTGTAGGGGCTGGAGGAGGTTACAGAGATAGGGAGGGTTGTAGGGGCTGGAGGAGGTTACAGAGATAGGGAGGGGCATAGGGGAGAGAGGAGGTTACAGAGATAGGGAGGGGTGTAGGGGCTGGAGGAGGCTACAGAGACAGGGAGGGTTGTAGGGGCTGGAAGAGGTTACAGAGATAGGGACGGTTGTAGGGGCTGGAGGGGGTTACTGTGATAGGGAGGGTTGTAGGGGCTGGACGAGGGTACGGAGATAGGGAGGGATGTAGGGACTGGAGGAGGCTACAGAGACAGGGAGGGTTGTAGGGGGCCGGAGGAGGTTACTGTGATAGGGAGGCTTGTAGGGGCTGGAGGAGGTTACAGAGAGACGGAGGGTTGTAGGGGGCTGGAGGAGGTTACAGAGATAGGGAGGGTTGTACGGCTGGAGGAGGTTACAGAGATAGGGAGGGTTGTACGGCTGGAGGAGGTTACAGAGATAGGGAGGGTTGTAGGGGGCTGGAGGAGGTTACTGTGATAGGGAGGTTGTAGGGGCTGCAGGAGGTTCCAGAGATAGGGAGGGTTGTAGGAGCTGGAGGAGGTTACAGAGATAGGGAGGGTTGTAGGGGCTGGAGGAGGTTACAGAGATTGGGAGGGTTGTAGGGGGCTGGAGGAGGTTACAGAGATAGGGAGGGTTGTAGGGGCTGGAGGAGGTTACAGAGATAGGGAGGGTTGTAGGGGCTGGAGGAGGTTACAGAGATAGGGTGGGTTGTCGGGACTGGAGGAGGTTACAGAGATAGGGAGGGTTGTAGGGGCTGGAGGAGTTGCGATAGGGAGGGGTGTAGGGGCTGGAGGAGGTTACAGAGATAGGGAGGGTTGTAGGGGCTGGAGGAGGTGCGATAGGGAGGGGTGTAGGGGCTGGAGGAGGTTACAGAGATAGGGAGGGTGTAGGGGCTGGAGGAGGTTACAGAGATAGGGAGGGTTGTAGGGGCTGGAGGAGGTTACAGAGATAGGGAGGGTTGTAGGGGGCTGGAGGGGGTTAGAGAGCTAGAGGGAGGGGGCATGAGGGCTATGGAGGGATTTGGCAATCAGGATGAGAAGTTTAGTCGAGATGTTGCCTTTAGCTTTGTCCCGGGAAAGATGGGAAGGGAGCTGGGAGGGACAGAGGGGCAAGGCCAGAAGGGAGAGAATCCTCTCCACATGGAGATAAAATGGCTACCCCTCCCCCACTGAGACATAATGGCCATCTCCCCCACATGAAGGCAAATGACCACTCGCCCTACAATGGAGACAAAATGGCCACCTACCGCCCTCTCCCTCCACTATGGAGGCAAAATGGCCACACCACCCCTATGGAGGCAAAATAGCCAACTCCCCCCATGGAGACTGTTACCATTGGCTGGGGACTAATGACGATCCCACAATCCTGTGGGAGTATGAGCTTCCCCAATGAGGGGGGCGGAGAAACCACTAGCAGACTCCCTGTATAAATAAAGCTGGCCAGTTTGGAACCAGCAGGAAGGAGTGTGCAGCAAGGGAAGTTGCTGCTGTGTATATATGTTATAGTAAATAAATGTTATTTCTTTGTATCCTTGAAACTCGTGCTGGATTCTTCGTGGCCCTCACAAAAGAGACAAAAATGGCCACCTGCCACCCTCCCCCCATTCCCCATGGAGACAAAATGGCCACCTACCGCCCTCCCCCTCCCCATGGAGACATAATGGCCACCCCCCTCCCCCCAGAGACAAAATGGCCACCTCCCCCCCTCCCCCCCACATAGAGATAAAACGGCCTCTTATCACCCTCCCCCTCCGCTCATGCAGACAAAATGGCTACCTACTGCCCTCCCCCTCCCCATGGGGACAATAGCCACCTACCGCCCTTCCCCCTCCCCCTTAGAGACAAAATGGCCACATACTGCCCTTCCCCCTCCCCATAGAGACAAAATGGCCACCTACTGCCCTTTCCCCCCCCCCCCCCCCCATAGAGACAAAATGGCCACCTCAACACAAAGACATTAATGATGCAATTCCAGAAAGGGGCAGGAATGATGTGCAGGCCCCCCCGCCCCCCCCTGAAACGGAGGGAGGGCCGTGAGAAACCGGACGGAGACGCAGGCCGGAGAGCGTGTGGGGCCTTCAGTCCAGCCGGCACATGCGGTCGTGGAAGGGAAGGGCGACAGCTCCAGACAGCGCGATGCCCAGCGTGTCCGCTACGCTCGCCGCTCCCATGGCAAATTCCCGCTCCTCCTCCGGGCTCTGTGGCAACAACAAAGGGGGGGGGGGAACGGGGGCGGGAGAGAGAGACGGCAAGAGGTTAGATCGCAGCCAAACAACGTAACACCCCTGTTTAAGAAGGGAGAGAGACAGAAGACAGGAAATTATAGGCCGGTTAGCCTGACTTCGGTCATTGGGAAGATTTTAGAGTCCATTATTAAAGATGGGATCGCGGAGTAATTGGAAGTGCACGGTAAAATAGGACTGAGTCAGCACGGCTTCGTCAAGGGGAGGTCGTGTCTGACAAATCTGTTAGAGTTCTTGGAGGAAGCAACAAGGAAGTTAGACAAAGGAGAACCAGTGGTCGTGATCTATTTAGATTCCAGAAGGCCTTTGACAAGGTGCCGCATGAGAGACTGTTAAATAAGTTAAGAGCCCATGGTGTTCAGGGTAAGATCCTGGCATGGACAGAGGATTGGCTGACTGGCAGAAGGCAGAGAGTGGGGATAAAGGGGTCTTTTTCAGGATGGCAGCCGGTGACTAGTGGTGTGCCTCAGGGGTCGGTGCTGGGACCACAACTTTTCACAATATACATTAATGATCTGGAAGAAGGAACTGAAGGCTCTGTTGCTAAGTTTGCAGATAATACAAAGATCTGTAGAGGGACAAGTAGTATTGAGGAAGCAGGGGGGCTGCAGAAGGATTTGGACAAGCTAGGAGAGCGGGCAGTGAAGTGGCAGATGGAATACAATGTGGAAAAGTGTGAGGTTATGCACTTTGGCAGGAGGCATTGACTATTTTCTCAATGGGGAAATGCTTAAGAAATCAGAAGCACAAAGGGACTTGGGAGGCCTTGTTCACGATTCTCTTGAAGTTAATGTGCAGGTTCAGTCGGCAGTTAGGAAGGTAAATGCAATGTTAGCATTCATGTCAAGAGGGCTAGAATACAAGACCAGGGATAAGGATCAGGAGCAGGAACCCTGGCTGATTTCCCCTCTCTCTAACCCAGGGATCACTGGACAGTGATCAGGAGCAGGAACCCTGGCTGATTTCCCCTCTCTCTAACCCAGGGATCACTGGACAGTGATCAGGAGCAGGAACCCTGCCTGATTTACCCCCTCTCTCTAACCCAGGGATCACTGGACAGTGATCAGGAGCAGGAACACTGGCTGATTTCCCCCCTCTCTCTCTAACCCAGGGATCACTGGACAGTGATCAGGAGCAGGAACCCTGGCTGATTTCCCCTCTCTCTCTCTAACCCTGGGATCACTGGACAGTGATCAGGAGCAGGAACCCTGCCTGATTTCCCCTCTCTCTCTAACCCAGGGATCACTGGACAGAGATCAGGAGTAGGAACCCTGGCTGATTTCCCCTCTCTCTCTAACCCAGGGATTACTGGACAGAGATCAGGAGCAGGAACCCTGGCTGATTTCCCCTCTCTCTCTCTAACCCAGGGATCACTGGACAGTGATCAGGAGTAGGAACCCTGGCTGATTTCCCCTCTCTCTCTAACCCAGGGATTACTGGACAGAGATCAGGAGCAGGAACCCTGGCTGATTTCCCCTCTCTCTCGAACCCAGGGATCACTGGACAGTGATCAGGAGCAGGAACCCTGCCTGATTTCCCCTCTCTCTCTAACCCAGGGATCACTGGACAGTGATCAGGAGCAGGAACCCTGCCTGATTTCCCCTCTCTCTCTAACCCAGGGATCACTGGACAGTGATCAGGAGCAGGAACCCTGGCTGATTTCCCCCCTCTCTCTAACCCAGGGATCACTGGACAGTGATCAGGAGCAGGAACCCTGGCTGATTTCCCCTCTCTCTCTCTAACCCAGGGGTCACTGGACAGGGATCAGGAGCAGGAACCCTGGCTGATTTCCCCTTTCTCTCTAACCCAGGGATCACAGGATAGTGATCAGGAGCAGGAACCCTGGCTGATTTCCCCTCTCTCTCTAACCCAGGGATCACTGGACAGTGATCAGGAGCAGGAACCCTGGCTGATTTCCCCTCTCTCTCTAACCCAGGGATCACTGGACAGTGATCAGGAGCAGGAACCCTGGCTGATTTCCCCCCTCTCTCTCTCTCTAACCCAGGGATCACTGGACAGTGATCAGGAGCAGGAACCATGGCTGATTTCCCCTCTCTCTCTCGAACCCAGGGATCAGGAGCAGGAACCCTGGCTGATTTCCCCCCTCTCTCTCTCTCTAACCCAGGGATCACTGGACAGTGATCAGGAGCAGGAACACTGGCTGATTTCCCCTCTCTCTCTAACCCAGGGATCACTGGACAGTGATCAGGAGCAGGAGCCCTGGCTGATTTCCCCTCTCTCTCTAACCCAGGGATCACTGGACAGTGATCAGGAGCAGGAATCCTGGCTGATTTCCCCTCTCTCTCTCTGTCCCAGGGGTCACTGGACAGTGATCAGGAGCAGGAACCCTGGCTGATTTCCCCCCTCTCTCTCTCTCTAACCCAGGAATCACTGGACAGTGATCAGGAGCAGGAACCCTGGCTGATTTCCCCCCTCTCTCTCTCTCTAACCCAGGAATCACTGGACAGTGATCAGGAGCAGGAACCCTGGCTGATTTCCTCTCTGTCTCTAACCCGGGGATCACTGGACAGTGATCAGGAGCAGGAACCCTGGCTGATTTCCCCTCTCTCTCGAACCCAGGAATCACTGGACAGTGATCAGGAGCAGGAACCCTGGCTGATTTCCCCTCTCTCTCTAACCCAGGGATCACTGGACAGTGATCAGGAGCAGGAACCCTGGCTGATTTCCCCTCACTCTCTAACCCAGGTTTACCTCAAGCCTGATGTTCCGGAACGTATTCACATAGCCTCCTCCGCCTAGCAGCCCTTCGTACAGAATAATAACAAACATAATCCAGATACTCGGAATAAAGGCGTACCACACTTCAAATAACAGGAAGATCATGTTCGCGATCTGCACGGTAAAAATAAAAATGGAACACAGGGGTTAGATACAGAGTAAAGCTCCCTCCACACTGTCCCCATCAAACACTCCCAGGACAGGTACAGCACGGGGTTAGATACAGAGTAAAGCTCCCTCTACACTGTCCCCATCAAACACTCCCAGGACAGGTACAGCACGGGGTTAGATACAGAGTAAAGCTCCCTCTACACTGTCCCCATCAAACACTCCCAGGACAGGTACAGCACGGGGTAAGATACAGAGTAAAGCTCCCCCTACACTGTCCCCATCAAACACTCCCAGGACATGTACAGCACGGGGTTAAATACAGACTAAAGCTCCCTCAAAACTGTCCCCATCAAACACTCCCAGGACAGGTACAGCACGGGGTCAGATACAGAGTAAAGCTCCCTCTACACTGTCCCCATCAAACACTCCCAGGACAGGTACTGCACGGGGTTAGATACAGAGTAAAGCTCCCCCTACACTGTCCACATCAAACACTCCCAGGACATGTACAGCACGGGGTTAGATACAGACTAAAGCTCCCTCAAAACTGTCCCCATCAAACACTCCCAGGACAGGTACAGCACGGGGTTAAATACAGAGTAAACCTCCCTCTACACAGTCCCCATCAAACACTCCCAGGACAGGTACAACACAGGGTTAGATACAGAGTAAAGCTCCCTCTCCACTGTCCCCATCAAACACTCCCAGCACAGGAGGTACAGCATGGGGTTAGATACAGAGTAAAGCTCCCTCTACACTGTCCCCATCAAACACTCCCAGGACAGGTACAGCACGGGGTTAGACACAGAGTAAAGCTCCCTCTACACTGTCCCCATCAAACACTCCCAGGACAGATACAGCACGGGGTTAGAAACAGAGTAAAGCTCCCTCTACACTGTCCCCATCAAACACTCCCAGGACAGGTACAGCACGGGGTTAGATACAGAGTAAAGCTCCCTCTACACTGTCCCCATCAAACACTCCCAGGACAGGTACAACACGGGGTTAGATACAGAGTAAAGCTCCCTCTACAATGTCCCCATCAAACACTCCCAGGACAGGTACAGCACGGGGTTAGATACAGAGTAAAGCTCCCTCTGCACTGTCCCCATCAAACACTCCCAGGACAGGTACAGCACGGGGTTAGATACAGAGTAAAGCTCCCTCTACACTGTCCCCATCAAACACTCCCAGGACAGGTACAACACGGGGTTAGATACAGAGTAAAGCTCCCTCTACACTGTCCCCATCAAACACTCCCAGGACAGGTACACACGGGGTTAGATACAGAGTAAAGCTCCCTCTACACTGTCCCCATCAAACACTCCCAGGACAGGTACAGCACGGGGTTAGATACAGAGTAAAGCTCCCTCTGCACTGTCCTCATCAAACACTCCCAGGACAGGTACAGCACGGGGTTAGATACAGAGTAAAACTCCCTCTACACTGTCCCCATCAAACACTCCCAGGACAGGTACAGCACGGGGTTAGATACAGAGTAAATCTCCCTCTACACTGTCCCCATCAAACACTCCCAGGACAGGTACAGCACGGGGTTAGATACAGAGTAAAGCTCCCTCTGCACTGTCCTCATCAAACACTCCCAGGACAGGTACAGCACGGGGTTAGATACAGAGTAAAACTCCCTCTACACTGTCCCCATCAAACACTCCCAGGACAGGTACAGCACGGGGTTAGATACAGAGTAAATCTCCCTCTACACTGTCCCCATCAAACACTCCCAGGACAGATACAGCACGGGGTTAGATACAGAGTAAAGCTCCCTCAACACTGACCCCATCAAACACTCCCAGGACAGGTACAACACGGGGTTAGAAACAGAGTAAAGCTCCCTCTACACTGACCCCATCAAACACTCCCAGGACAGATACAGCACGGGGTTAGATACAGAGTAAATCTCCCTCTACACTGTCCTTTCAAACACTCCCAGGACAGGTACAGCACAGGGTTAGATACAGAGTAAAGCTCCCTCTACACTGTCCCCATCAAACACTCCCAGGACAGGTACAGCACGGGGTTAGATACAGAGTAAAGCTCCCTCTACACTGTCCCCATCAAACACTCCCAGGACAGGTACAGCACGGGGTTAGATACAGAGTAAAGCTCCCTCTACACTGTCCCCATCAAACACTCCCAGGACAGGTGCAGCACAGGGTTAGATACAGAGTAAAGCTCCCTCTACACTGTCCCCATCAAACACTCCCAGGACAGGTACAGCATGGGGTTAGACACAGAGTAAAGCTCCCTCTACACTGTTCTTTCAAACACTCCCAGGACAGGTACAGCACGGGGTTAGATACAGAGTAAAGCTCCCTCTACACTGTCCCCATCAAACACTCCCAGGACAGGTACAGCACGGGGTTAGATACAGAGTAAAGCTCCCTCTACACTGTCCCCAACAAACACTCCCAGGACAGGTACAGCACGGGGTTAGATACAGAGTAAAGCTCCCTCTACACTGTCCCCATCAAACACTCCCGGGACAGGTACTGCACGGTGTTAGATACAGAGTAAAGCTCCCTCTACACTGTCCCCATCAAACACTCCCAGGACAGGTACAGCACGGTGTTAGATACAGAGTAAAGCTCCCTCTACACTGTCCCCATCAAACACTCCCAGGACAGGTACAGCACGGTGTTAGATACAGAGTAAAGCTCCCTCTACACTGTCCCCATCAAACACTCCCAGGACAGGTACAGCACGGTGTTAGATACAGAGTAAAGCTCCCTCTACACTGTCCCCATCAAACACTCCCAGGACAGGTACAGCACGGGGTTAGATACAGAGTAAAGCTCCCTCTACACTGTCCCCATCAAACACTCCCAGGACAGGTACAGCACGGGGTTCGATATGGAATGAAGCTCCCTCTACACTGTCCCCATCAAACACTCCCAGGACAGGTACAGCACGGGGTTAGATACAGAGTAAAGCTCCCTCTGCACTGTCCTCATCAAACACTCCCAGGACAGGTACAGCACGGTGTTAGATACAGAGTAAAGCTCCCTCTACACTGTCCCCATCAAACACTCCCAGGACAGGTACAGCACGGGGTTCGATATGGAATGAGGTATATATTTTGTTACCTGCAAGATCGCGAGAATCCAGATTCGTTGGAGACGGAAGCAATTCCCTGACGACCTGGAGATAAACACTCCGCATTGATACAGAGTCTGGTACCTGTGAGAGGGAGGATGCAGAGGGAATAATAACCTTTGAGATGGAACTGGATCAAAATATTCCCCGGGCGGGTGTGGTTGAGTGGGATTGGGACCCGTGGGGGGGGGGGGGTTTAATATAACGTTCTGGCAGAGAAAGAGTTGAAGTTGCACGGCCCCGTCCACAGTGTGATGTAAAGGAAGACGTGACCTGGGTTTTGAGGGCCGTCTCTTGCCGAGACAGAGACGTGTGCAGAGGCAAGCGTGGCGCTCGGAGCTTTGAGCTGTGTGAAGCTCTACTCGTAGGTTACAAACATGGGGCGGGGTTTGTTAGGATTGCTGGAGATTCCCCGGAGGGCCGATAATTTGCGATATTGTGTTCAGACTTCGGGCGGCACGGTGGCACAGTGGTTAGCACTGCCTCCTCACAGTACCAGGTACCGGGGTTCAATTGCAGCCTTGGGCGACTTTCTCCGTGGAGTTTGCACTTTCCCCCCCCGTCGTCTGCGTGGGTTCCCTCCGGGTGTTAAGGTTTGGTGGTTTGCTAAGGGCACAATTTCCCCCTGAAAGAGGCGGGGTTACAGGGATAGGATGGTGAGCGGGCTAAGTAAGGGCTGTTCTTTCAGAGGGTCAGCGCAAACACGATGGGCCAATTGTCGCCTTCTGCACTGTTGGGGGTCCTATGATTCGACGATTAGGGTCACCGGTCATGGGACATCTGAGTGGGTCAGTTGGTGTGATTAATTGGAGGAGCCAGGTCTGTAGCAGTGTGGAATTTTATTTATTCTGACAAGGACAGGGTCCCCAGGCTGTTCTTGAAGGGCCGGTTTCTGCTTTAAAGAAAGTAAATCTCCTCACAAGAGTACAGCAAATATCCCTGTGTTTGCCAACTTTATTTACCAGTGGCTTTTGACGTGTAATGGGCTTTGCTTAATTGGAGATAGAGAAGTTATAAGTGAGCAGGTAAAATGTTTTCCTTTAAAACGCGGAGTGCCGCGCTCTGTTACATCACAACACAGGAGGCACTGTTTTTGGTTCCATGTTAACCCTTTTAAAAAAAGAATTCATTCATTGGGTGTGGTCCATGCAATCCCCATCCCCACCCCCATCCAGCGAGCAGACTTGCGCTGGAATGAGACGTGTGTACAGGCAAGCATGGAGGCAGCCCTCAGCTGAGCAAATACACCGCACGTGTGTGTTAAACAAACACCTTGCAAGACTCGCTTAACTGCACAAAACCTTGCAACAGGGGACCCATACCCCGGGGAGCGTCGGTGCCCGTGGGGGGGGGGGCTCGTACCCCGGGGAGAGTCAGTGCCCGTGGGGGGGGGGCCCGTACCCTGGGGAGAGTCGGTGCCTGTGTGGGGGGACCCGTACCCCGGGAAGAGTCGGTGCCCGTGGGGGGTGGGGGAGGAACCCATACCCCGGAGAGAGTAATTTTTTTCAGGGATTTTGAGGCCACTCACCAGCGATACTGTCCATCATGATCCAGTACACTCTTCCGGAAGAACAGGAGTTCAAACTGGGACAGGGAAAAAAAACGGAATGCGAAGCGGAGAGAGAGAGAGACAGAGGGAGAGAGAGACAGAGAGAGAAAGAGACAGAGAGGGAGAGAGAAAGAGCGGGAGAGAGAGAGAGAGGCAGAGACAGAGAGAGAGACAGAAACAGAGAGAGAGACAGAACCAGAGAGAGAGACAGAGAGAGAAAGAGACAGAGAGAGAAAGAGACAGAGAGAGAAAGAGACGGAGAGAGAAAGAGAGGGAGAGAGAAAGAGAGGGAGAGAGACAGAGAGGGAGAGAGACAGAGAGGGAGAGAGACAGAGAGGGAAGAGACAGTGAGGGAGGAGACAGAGAGGGAGAGAGACAGAGAGGGAGAGAGACAGAGAGGGAGAGAGACAGAGAGGGAGAGAGACAGAGAGGGAGACAGAGAGAGAGGGAGAGAGTCAGTGAGAGAAAGAGAGAGGGAGAGAGAGAGAGATGAAGTAGTGATTGGTGGGAGAGTGGGAGGAAACAGAAGGAGACCAGTTAGTCGTGAGCGTTATCCCGTCGCTTTGCGCTATTCTGCATATCCCAATTTTAGATGTGTGTCTAAATCCAGAAATACTGAGCACCCTCTCAGTACTGACCCTCTGACAGTGCGGCACTCCCTCAGTACTGACCCTCTGACAGTGCGGCACTCCCTCCGTACTGACCCTCTGACAGTGCGGCACCCCCTCAGTACTGACCCTCTGACAGTGCAGCACTCCCTCAGTACTGACCCTCTGACAGTGCGGCACTCCCTCAGTACTGACCCTCTGACAGTGCAGCACTCCCTCAGTACTGACCCTCTGACAGTGCGGCACTCC
This sequence comes from Scyliorhinus torazame, assembly GCF_047496885.1. Classification (NCBI taxonomy): domain Eukaryota; kingdom Metazoa; phylum Chordata; class Chondrichthyes; order Carcharhiniformes; family Scyliorhinidae; genus Scyliorhinus; species Scyliorhinus torazame. Next base: position 8,746,414 of record NC_092725.1, on the reverse strand, counting down.
CTCAGTACTGACCCTCTGACAGTGCGGCACTCCCTCAGCACTGACGCTCTGACAGTGCGGCACTCCCTCAGTACTGACCCTCTGACAGTGCAGCACTCCCTCAGTACTGATCCTCTGACAGTGCCGCACTCCCTCAGTACTGACCCTCTGACAGTGCGGCACTCCCTCAGTACTGACCCTCTGACAGTGCAGCACTCCCTCAGTACTGATCCTCTGACAGTGCCGCACTCCCTCAGTACTGACCCTCTGACAGTGTGGCACTCCCTCAGTACTGACCCTCTGACAGTGCAGCACTCCCTCAGTACTGACCCTCTGACAGTGCGGCACTCCCTCAGTACTGACCCTCTGACAGTGCCGCACTCCCTCAGTACTGACCCTCTGACAGTGCGGCACTCCCTCAGTACTGACCCTCTGACAGTGCAGCACTCCCTCAGTACTGATCCTCTGACAGTGCCGCACTCCCTCAGTACTGACCCTCTGACAGTGTGGCACTCCCTCAGTACTGACCCTCTGACAGTGCAGCACTCCCACAGTACTGACCCTCTGACAGTGCGGCACTCCCTCAGTACTGACCCTCTGACAGTGCAGCACTCCCCCAGTACTGACCCTCTGACAGTGCGGCACTCCCTCAGTACTGACCCTCTGACAGTGCAGCACTCCCTCAGTGCTGACCCTCTGACAGTGCGCACTCCCTCAGTACTGACCCTCTGACAGTGCGGCACTCCCTCAGTCCTGACCCTCTGAAAGTGCGGCACCCCCTCAGTACTGACCCTCTGACAGTGCGACGCTCCCTCAACACTGACCCTCTGACAGTGCGGCACTCCTTCAGTACTGACCCTCTGACAATGCGGCACTCCCTCAGTACTGACCCTCTGACAGTGCGGCACTCCCTCAGTACTGACCCTCTGACAGTGCGACGCTCCCTCAGCACTGACCCTCTGACAGTGCTGCCCTCCTTCAGTACTGACCCTCTGACAGTGCGGCACTCCCTTAGTACTGACCCTCTGACAGTGCAGCACTCCCTCAGTACTGACCCTCTGACAGCGCAGCACTCCCTCAGTACTGACCCTCTGACAGTGCGGCACGCCCTCAGTACTGACCCTCTGACAGTGCGGCACTCCCTCAGTACTGACCCTCTGACAGTGCAGCACTCCCTCAGTACTGACCCTCTGACTGTGCGGCACTCCCTCAGTACTGACCCTCTGACAGTGCGGCACTCCCTCAGTACTGACCCTCGGACAGTGTGACACTCCCTCAGTACTGACCCTCGGACAGTGCGGCACTCCCTCAGTACTGACCCTCTGACTGTGCGGCACTCCCTCAGTACTGACCCTCTGACCGTGCGGCACTCCCTCAGTACTGACCCTCTGACCGTGCGGCACTCCCTCAGTACTGACACTCTGACAGTGCGGCACTCCCTCAGTACTTGCCCTCGGACAGTGCGGCACTCCCTCAGTACTGACCCTCTGACAAGGCTGCACTCCCTCAGTACTGACCCTCTGACAGTGCGGCACACCCTCAGTACTGACACTCTGACAGTGCGGCACTCCCTCAGTACTTGCCCTCGGACAGTGCGGCACTCCCTCAGTACTGACCCTCTGACAGGGCTGCACTCCTTCAGTACTGACCCTCTGACAGTGCGGCACACCCTCAGTACTGACCCTCTGACAGTGAAGCACTCCCTCAGTACTGACCCTCTGATAGTGCAGCACTCCCTCAGTACTGACCCTCTGACAGTGCGACGCTCCAGCAGCACTGACCCTCTGACAGTGCGGCACTCCCTCAGTACTGACCCTCTGACAGTGCGGCACTCCCTCAGTACTGACCCTCTGACAGTGCTGCACTCCCTCAGTACTGACCCTCTGACAGTGCGGCGCTCCCTCAGTACTGACCCTCTGACAGTGCAGGACTCCATCAGTACTGACCCTCTGACAGTGCAGCACTTCCTCAGTACTGACCCTCTGACAGTGCGGCACTCCCTCAGTACTGACCCTCTGACAGTGCGGCACTCCCTCAGTACTGACCCTCTGGCAGTGCGGCACTCCCTCAGCACTGACCCTCTGACAGTGCTGCACTCCCTCAGTACTGACCCTCTGACAGTGCAGCACTTCCTCAGTACTGACCCTCTGACAGTGCAGCACTCCCTCAGTCCTGACCCTCTGACAGTGCCGCACTCCCTCAGTCCTGGCCCTCTGACCGTGTGGCACTCCCTCAGTACTGACCCTCTGACAGTGCAGCTCTCCCTCAGTACTGACCCTCTGACAGTGCAGCTCTCCCTCAGTACTGACCCTCTGACAGTGCGGCACTCCCTCAGTACTGACCCTCTGACAGTGCGGCGCTCCCTCAGTACTGACCCTCTGACAGTGCGGCACTCCCTCAGTACTGACCCTCTGACAGTGCAGCTCTCCCTCAGTACTGATCCTCTGACAGTGCTGCACTCCTTCAGTACTGACCCTCTGACAGTGCGGCACTCCCTCAGTATCGACCCTCTGACAGTGCGGCACTCCCTCAGTACTGACCCTCTGACAGTGCAGCACTCCCTCAGTACTGACCCTCTGACCGTGCGGCACTCCCTCAGTACTGACCCTCCCACAGTGCGGCACTCCCTCAGTACTGACCCTCGGACAGTGCGGCACTCCCTCAGTACTGACCCTCTGACAGTGCGGCACTCCCTCAGTACTGACCCTCTGACCGTGTGGCACTCCCTCAGTACTGACCCTCTGACAGTGCGGCACTCCCTCAGTACTGACCCTCTGACAGTGCAGCTCTCCCTCAGTACTGATCCTCTGACAGTGCTGCACTCCTTCAGTACTGACCCTCTGACAGTGCGGCGTTCCCTCAGTACTGACCCTCTGACAGTGCGGCACTCCCTCAGTACTGACCCTCTGACAGTGCGGCACTCCCTCAGTACTGACCCTCTGGCAGTGCGGCACTCCCTCAGCACTGACCCTCTGACAGTGCTGCACTCCCTCAGTACTGACCCTCTGACAGTGCAGCACTTCCTCAGTACTGACCCTCTGACAGTGCAGCACTCCCTCAGTCCTGACCCTCTGACAGTGCCGCACTCCCTCAGTCCTGGCCCTCTGACCGTGTGGCACTCCCTCAGTACTGACCCTCTGACAGTGCAGCACTCCCTCAGTACTGACCCTCTGACAGTGCAGCTCTCCCTCAGTACTGACCCTCTGACAGTGCAGCTCTCCCTCAGTACTGACCCTCTGACAGTGCGGCACTCCCTCAGTACTGACCCTCTGACAGTGCGGCGCTCCCTCAGTACTGACCCTCTGACAGTGCGGCACTCCCTCAGTACTGACCCTCTGACAGTGCATCTCTCCCTCAGTACTGATCCTCTGACAGTGCTGCACTCCTTCAGTACTGACCCTCTGACAGTGCGGCACTCCCTCAGTATCGACCCTCTGACAGTGCGGCACTCCCTCAGTACTGACCCTCTGACAGTGCAGCACTCCCTCAGTACTGACCCTCTGACCGTGCGGCACTCCCTCAGTACTGACCCTCCCACAGTGCGGCACTCCCTCAGTACTGACCCTCGGACAGTGCGGCACTCCCTCAGTACTGACCCTCTGACAGTGCGGCACTCCCTCAGTACTGACCCTCTGACCGTGTGGCACTCCCTCAGTACTGACCCTCTGACAGTGCGGCACTCCCTCAGTACTGACCCTCTGACAGTGCAGCTCTCCCTCAGTACTGATCCTCTGACAGTGCTGCACTCCTTCAGTACTGACCCTCTGACAGTGCGGCGTTCCCTCAGTACTGACCCTCTGACAGTGCGGCACTCCCTCAGTACTGACCCTCTGACAGTGCGGCACTCCCTCAGTACTGACCCTCTGACAGTGCGGCACTCCCTCAGTCCTGACCCTCTGACAGTGCGGCTCTCCCTCAGTACTGACCCTCTGACAGTGCGGCACTCCCTCAGTACTGACCCTCTGACAGTGCGGCACTACCTCAGTACTGACCCTCTGACAGTGCGGCGCTCCCTCAGTACTGACCCTCTGACAGTGCGGCACTCCCTCAGTACTAACCCTCTGACAGTGCAGCACTCCCTCAGTACTGACCCTCTGACAGTGCGGCGCTCCCTCAGTACTGACCCTCTGACAGTGCAGCACTCCCTCAGTACTGACCCTCTGACAGTGCAGCACTCCCTCAGTACTGACCCTCTGACAGTGCAGCTCTCCCTCAGTACTGATCCTCTGACAGTGCTGCACTCCTTCAGTACTGACCCTCTGACAGTGCGGCACTCCCTCAGTACTGACCCTCAGACAGTGCGGCGCTCCCTCAGTACTGACCCTCTGACAGTGCGGCACTCCCTCAGTACTGACCCTCTGACAGTGCAGCACTCCCTCAGTACTGACCCTCTGACCGTGCGGCACTCCCTCAGTACTGACCCTCCCACAGTGTGGCGCTCCCTCAGTACTGACCCTCTGACAGTGCGGCACTCCCTCAGTACTGACCCTCTGACCGTGCGGCACTCCCTCAGTACTGACCCTCTGACAGTGCGGCACTCCCTCAGTACTGACCCTCTGACAGTGCGGCACTCCCTCAGTCCTGACCCTCTGACAGTGCCGCACTCCCTCAGTACTGACCCTCTGACAGTGCAGCACTCCCTCAGTACTGACCCTCTGACAGTGCAGCACTCCCTCAGTACTGACCCTCTGACAGTGCAGCACTCCCTCAGTACTGACCGTCTGACAGTGCAGCACCCCCTCAGTACTGACCCTCCCACAGTGCGGCACTCCCTCAGTACTGACCCTCTGACACTGCAGGACACCCTCAGTACTGACCCTCTGACAGTGCGGCACTCCCTCAGTACTGATCCTCTGACAGTGCAGCACTCCCTCAGTACTGACCCTCTGACAGTGCGGCGTTCCCTCAGTACTGACCCTCTGACAGTGCGGCACTCCCTCAGTACTGACCCTCTGACAGTGCGGCACTCCCTCAGTACTGACCCTCTGACAGTGCCGCACTCCCTCAGTACTGACCCTCTGACAGTGCGGCACTCCCTCAGTACTGACCCTCTGACAGTGCGGCACTCCCTCAGTACTGACCCTCTGACATAAGGATGGTTTGAATTGTCATGTCTCCTCATGTGCCAGGCTCAGCCTGATACAATTTAAGGTGGTCCACAGAGCGCACTTGACGGGGGCGAGGTTGAGTAGGTTATTTGGGGTGGAGGACAGATGTGGAAGGTGCTCAGGGAGCCCGGTGAACCATGTCCATATGTTCTGGTAGTGCCCGGCACTGGATGGGTTCTGGAGAGGAGTTGCGGGAACAATATCTCAGGTGGTGAAAGTCCGGGTCAAGCCAAGCTGGGGCTAGCACTATTTGGAGTAGTGGACGAGCCGGGAGTGCAGGAGGCGAAAGAGGCCGGAATTCTGGCCTTTGCGTCCCTAGTAGCCCGGCGAAGGATCTTGCTAATGTGGAAGGAGGCGAAGCCCCCCAGCGTGGAGGCCTGGATAAATGATATGGCTGGGTTCATAAAGTTGGAGAGGATTAAGTTCGCCTTGAGAGGGTCTGCGCAGGGGTTCTACAGGCAGTGGCAACCGTTCCTAGACTACCTCGCGGAGCGTTAGAGGAAGGTCGGTCAGCAGCAGCAGCAACCCTGGGGGTGGGGGGAACGAGAGATTGTTTGAGGGGACGGATGAGCGGGGGATAACATGGAGGGTGGGGGAAACTGGCACGTGCGGGCAAGAGCCAGTGTATAAAGCTATGGAAATATATCTTACCATGTATGTATCTTGCTCAGTGCGATTTTGTGTTATTTTGTTACGGCGGTGGGGGTTATTGTTTGTAAGGGGAAAAAAAATTGTGTTGTTAAAAAACTTTAATAAATATACTTTAAAAAAAAAAATGAATTGTCATGTGAATGTCCTTTGAAGAAAGGTCTGCTTTACCAAAGAGCTGCAGTGATATCATTGTGTGGGTGGAGCTGAAAGCCCTTTGTGGTGTGTTCTAGCGTTGCTCTCAGTTGAAGAGCTGTATCCAAACCCAGCAGACGTGTGTATTGACGTCCCTCTCTGCATGCTAAAGAATGTCTCCAGATCACTTGATGATTTCAAAGTAATTCCTGTTTCTGTAAGGAATGCAAACCTACTGTCTTTGATAAAAAAGGTTTCCTGACTAATGGATGTTGCTTGGAAAGTTATTGAGGGTTATCTATAGAGTACTGTATCGTTTTTTTTGGGGGGAGGGGGTAATCATAGTTGGGAGCTGATAGAATGTTTACTATGGGTTCATAAAATGTTAACTGGATTCATAGAATAAACATTGTTTTTGTTTAAAAATACTGTTAGCTCCCTGTTGCATCACACCTGTAGAGTGGGCCGTGTGCTCCCCGTAACCAATATCAATTTGAGTTTGTGGGTCAGGCGAGGTGTTCTCTAAACCCTGGCCCCGTAATAGAACTGACACTCAGTCAATATTTGAAATCATTTCTACTCACCAGTCCTTGATTAATGAAATATTCTGCAAAATATATCAGTCCCAAGGGAATCATGTATTTCAGTAATCCCTGTTAAAAAAGGAAAATCTGTAACAGATACAATACAGAGCTCCCTCTACATTACCCTGACACTGTAACCCCCCCCACTTTATACCCAGTGTCAGCATCGAGCTCTCCCAGAGACAGGTACAATACAGAGCTTCCTCTACATTACCCTGACACTGTAACCCTCCCACTTTATACCCAGTGTCAGCATCGAACTCTCCCAGAGACAGGTACAATACAGAGCTCCCTCTACATTACCCTGACACTGTAACCCCCCCACTTTATACCCAGTGTCAGCATCGAACTTTCCCAGAACAGGAACAATACAGAGCTCCCTCTACATTACCCTGACACTGTAACCCCCCCCACTTTATACCCAGTGTCAGCATCGAACTCTCCCAGAGACAGGTACAATACAGAGCTCCCTCTACATTACCCTGACACTGTAACCCCCCCACTTTATACCCAGTGTCAGCATCGAACTCTCCCAGAGACAGGTACAATACAGAGCTCCCTCTACATTACCCTGACAGTGTAACCCCCCCCACTTTATACCCAGTGTCAGCATCGAACTCTCCCAGAGACAGGTACAATACAGAGCTCCCTCTACATTACCCTGACACTGTAACTCCCCCACTTTATACCCAGTGTCAGCATCGAACTCTCCCAGAGACAGGTACAATACAGAGCTCCCTCTACATTACCCTGACACTGTAACCCCCCCACTTTATACCCAGTGTCAGCATCGAACTCTCCCAGAGACAGGTACAATACAGAGCTCCCTCTACATTACCCTGACACTGTAACCCCCCCCACGTTATACCCAGTGTCAGCATCAAACTCTCCCAGAGACAGGTACAATACAGAGCTCCCTCTACATTACCCTGACACTGTAACCCCCCCACTTTATACCCAGTGTCAGCATCGAACTCTCCCAGAGACAGGTACAATACAGAGCTACCTCTACATTACCCTGACACTGTAACCCCCCCCCCACTTTATACCCAGTGTCAGCATCGAACTCTCCCAGAGACAGGTACAATACAGAGCTCCCTCTACATTACCCTGACACTGTAACCCCCCCACTTTATACCCAGTGTCAGCATAGAACACTCCCAGAGACAGGTACAATACAGAGCTCCCTCTACATTACCCTGACACTGTAACCCTCCCACTTTATACCCAGTGTCAGCATCGAACTCTCCCAGAGACAGGTACAATACAGAGCTCCCTCTACATTACCCTGACACTGTAACCCTCCCACTTTATACCCAGTGTCAGCATCGAACTCTCCCAGAGACAGGTACAATACAGAGCTTCCTCTACATTACCCTGACACTGTAACCCCCCCACTTTATACCCAGTGTCAGCATCGAACTTTCCCAGAACAGGAACAATACAGAGCTCCCTCTACATTACCCTGACACTGTAACCCCCCCACTTTATACCCAGTGTCAGCATCGAACTCTCCCAGAGACAGGTACAATACAGAGCTCCCTCTACATTACCCTGACACTGTAACCCCCCCACTTTATACCCAGTGTCAGCATCGAACTCTCCCAGAGACAGGTACAATACAGAGCTCCCTCTACATTACCCTGACACTGTAACCCCCCCACTTTATACCCAGTGTCAGCATCGAACTCTCCCAGAGACAGGTACAATACAGAGCTCCCTCTACATTACCCTGACACTGTAACCCCCCCACTTTATACCCAGTGTCAGCATCGAACTCTCCCAGAGACAGGTACAATACAGAGCTCCCTCTACATTACCCTGACACTGTAACCCCCCCACTTTATACCCAGTGTCAGCATCGAACTCTCCCAGAGACAGGGACAATACAGAGCTCCCTCTACATTACCCTGACACTGTAACCCCCCCACTTTATACCCAGTGTCAGCATCGAACTCTCCCAGAGACAGGTACAATACAGAGATCCCTCTACATTACCCTGACACTGTAACCCCCCCACTTTATACCCAGTGTCAGCATCGAACTCTCCCAGAGACAGGTACAATACAGAGCTCCCTCTACATTACCCTGACACTGTAACCCCCCCACTTTATACCCAGTGTCAGCATCGAACTCTCCCAGAGACAGGTACAATACAGAGCTCCCTCTACATTACCCTGACACTGTAACCCCCCCCCCACTTTATACCCAGTGTCAGCATCGAACTCTCCCAGAGACAGGTACAATACAGAGCTCCCTCTACATTACCCTGACACTGTAACCCCCCCACTTTATACCCAGTGTCAGCATCGAACTCTCCCAGAGACAGGTACAATACAGAGCTCCCTCTACATTACCCTGACACTGTAACCCCCCCACTTTATATCTAGTGTCAGCATCGAACTCTCCCAGAGACAGGTACAATGCAGAGCTCCCTCTACATTACCCTGACACTGTAACCCCCCCACTTTATACCCTGTGTCAGCATCGAACTCTCCCAGAGACAGGGACAATACAGAGCTCCCTCTACATTACCCTGACACTGTAACCCCCCCACTTTATACCCAGTGTCAGCATCGAACTCTCCCAGAGACAGGTACAATACAGAGCTCCCTCTACATTACCCTGACACTGTAACCCCCCCACTTTATACCCAGTGTCAGCATCAAACTCTCCCAGAGACAGGTACAATACAGAGCTCCCTCTACATTACTCTAATAGTACAAGTGAAGTTATCACGAGTACCATTGTTATCGGACAAAATGCATTCCTACCCGGATAATTAAAACTCTTTTCGAGAAGGTCAGCCTTGACTCTCTCACTTCTGTGGAGAATAAAATAGAATTACTTCAAACCGACTCTCCCCGGGGTACAGGTCCCTCCCCACGGGCACCGACTCTCCCCGTGGTCCCCCCCCACGGGCATCGACTCTCCCCGGGGTACAGGTCCCTCCCCACGGGCACCGACTCTCCCCGGGGTACGACTCACCCCTCCCACGGGCACCGACTCTCCCTGGGGTACGACTCACCCCTCCCACGGGCACCGACTCTCCCCGGGGTACGGGTCCCCCCCCCACGGACACCGACTCTCCCCGGGGTACGGGTCCCCCCCACGGGCACCGACTCTCCCCGGGGTACGGGTCCCCCTCACGGGCACCGACTCTCCCCGGGATACGGGTCCCCCCCCACGGGCACCGACTCTCCCCGGGGTACGGGTACCCCCCCACGGGCACCGACTCTCCCCGGGGTACGGGTCCCCCCCCCCACAGGCACCGACTCTCCCCGGGGTATGGGTCTCCCCCACGGGCACCGACTCTCCCCGGGGTACGGGTCCCCCCCCGCACAGGCACCGACTCTCCCCGGGGTATGGGTCTCCCCCACGGGCACCGACTCTCCCCGGGGTACGGGTACCCCCCCCCATGGGCACCGACTCTCCCCGGGGTACGCGCCCCCCCCCACGGGCACCGACTCTCCCCGGGGTACGGGTCCCCCCCACGGGCACCAACTCTCCCCGGGGTACGGGTACCCCCCCACGGGCACCGACTCTCCCCGGGGTACGGGTACCCCCCCATGGGCACCGACTCACCCCGGCGTACGGGTAACCCCCCCACGGGCACCGACTCTCCCCGGGGTACGGGTCCCCTCCACGGGCACCGACTCTCCCCGGGGTACGGGTCCTCCCCCACGGGCACTGACTCTCCCCGGGGTACGGGTCCCCCCCACGGGTACCGACACTCCCCGGGGTACGGGTCCCCTCTCACGGGCACCGACTCTCCCTGGGGTACGGGTCCCCCCCCCACGGGCACCAACTCTCCCCGGGGTACGGGTCTCCCCCCCCACGGGCACCGACTCTCCCCCGTGTACGGGTCCCCCCCCCCACGGGCACCGACTCTCCCCGGGGTACGGGTCTCCCCCCCACGGGCACCGACTCTCCCCCGTGTACGGGTCCCCCCCCACGGGCACCGACTCTCCCCGGGGTACGGGTCCCCCCCCCCCCACGGGCACCAACTCTCCCCGGGGTACGGGTCCCCCCCACGGGTACCGACGCTCCCCGGGGTACGGGTCCCCCTCACGGGCACCGACTCTCCCCGGGGTACGGGTCTCCCCCCCCACGGGCACCGACTCTCCCCCGTGTACGGGTCCCCCCCCCCACGGGCACCGACTCTCCCCGGGGTACGGGTCCCCCCCCCCCCCCCACGGGCACCAACTCTCCCCGGGGTACGGGTCCCCCCCACGGGTACCGACGCTCCCCGGGGTACGGGTCCCCCCTCACGGGCACCGACTCTCCCCGGGGTACGGTTCCACCCCACGGTTACCGACACTCCCCGGGGTACGGGTCCCCCCTCACGGGCACCGACTCTCCCCGGGGTACAGGTCCCCCCCACGGGTACCGACACTCCCCGGGGTACGGGTCCCCCCTCACGGGCACCGACTCTCCCTGGGGTACTGGTCCCCCCCCCACGGGCACCGACTCTCCCCCGTGTGCGGGTCCCCCCCCCACGGGCACCGACTCTCCCCTGTGTACGGGTCCCCCCCCCACGGGCACCGACTCTCCCCCGTGTACGGGTCCCCCCCCCACGGGTACCGACACTCCCCGGTTTACGTTCCCCCCCCCCACGGGCACCGACTCTCCCTGGGGTACGGGTCCCCCCCCCACGGGCACCGACTCTCCCCGGGGTACGGGTCCCCCCCCCCACGGGCACCGACTCTCCCCGGGGTACGCGTCCCTCCCCACGGGCACCGACTCTCCCTGGGGTACGGGTCCCCCCCCCCACGGGCACCGACTCTCCCCGGGGCACGGGTCCCCCCCCACGGGCACCGACTCTCCCCGGGGTACGCGTCCCTCCCCACGGGCACCGACTCTCCCCAGGTTACGGGTCCCCCAAGGGCAGTGACTCTCCCCGGGGTACGCGTCCCTCCCCACGGGCACCGACTCTCCCTGGGGTACGGGTCCCCCCCCCACGGGCACCGACTCTCCCCGGGGTACGGGTCCCCCCCACGGGCACCGACTCTCCCCGGGGTACGGGTCCCCCCCACGGGCACCGACTCTCCCCGGGGTACGGGTCCCCCCCACGGGCACCGACTCTCCCCGGGGTACGGGTCTCCCCCCCCACGGGCACCGACTCTCCCCGGGGTACGGGTCCCTCCCCCACGGGCACCGACTCTCCCCGGGGTACGCGTCCCTCCCCACGGGCACCGACTCTCCCCAGGTTACGGGTCCCCCAAGGGCAGTGACTCTCCCCGGGGAACGCGTCCCTCCCCACGGGCACGGACTCTCCCCGGTTTACGTTCCCCCCCCCCCCACGGGCACCGACTCTCCCCGGGGTACGGGTCCCCCCCCACGGGCACCGACTCTCCCCGGGGTACGGGTCCCCCCCCCCCACGGACACCGACTCTCCCCGGGGTACGGGTCCCCCCTCACGGGCACCGACTCTCCCCCGTGTACGGGTCCCCCCCCCACGGGCACCGACTCTCCCCCGTGTACGGGTCCCCCCCCCACGGGCACCGACTCTCCCCCGTGTACGGGTCCCCCCCCACGGGCACCGACTCTCCCCGGGGTACGGGTCCCCCCCTCCCCACGGGCACCGACTCTCCCCCGTGTACGGGTCCCCCCCCCACGGGCACCGACTCTCCCCGGGGTACGGGTCCCCCCCACGGGCACCGACTCTCCCCGGGGTACGGGTCCCCCCCCACGGGCACCGACTCTCCCCGGGGTACGGGTCCCCCCCCCCCACGGGCACCGACACTCCCCGGTTTACGTTCCCCCCCCCCACGGGCACCGACTCTCCCCGGGGTACGGGTCCCCCCCCCCCACGGGCACCGACTCTCCCCGGGGTACGGGTTCCCCCCACGGGCACCGACTCTCCCCGGGGTACGGGTTCCCCCCCCCCACGGGCACCGACTCTCCCCGGGGTACGGGTCCCCCCCCCCCACGGGCACCGACTCTCCCCGGGGTACGGGTTCCCCCCCCCACGGGCACCGACTCTCCCCGGGGTACGGGTCCCCCCCCCCCACGGGCACCGACTCTCCCCGGGGTACGGGATTAAACGCCGATTATACTTCCCGTCATCGTGACGCTCAATGATCGGTTGACACTCGGGACGCCTGCAGGGGTTCTGGAGCGTCCAATTGGAGAGTTCTCGAGGCTGCAGCAGCAGGTGGAAATAACTGAGAAAGAAGGAAATTCGGGAACGTGAGAGCCGGAGGGGATGGCTGCCTGGCCCTGGGATATCCGTCTCTCCAATCCATGTCCGGAATGGACGTTGATCGTTCTAGAACGCCCGCCGACAGCCCTCACCTTTCAGACTCCGCCCCTCGCTCGCCGGGT
>NC_092725.1:8718633-8728633 GCF_047496885.1 Scyliorhinus torazame | reverse complement strand
GTTACAGAGATAGGGAGGGTTGTAGGGGCTGGAGGAGGTTACAGAGATAGGGAGGGTTGTAGGGTTTGGAGGAGGTTACAGAGATAGGGAGAGTTGTAGCATTTGGTGGCGGTTACAGAGATAGGGAGAGTTGTAGGGGCTGGAGGAGGTTACAGAGATAGGGAGGGTTGTAGGAGGTTACAGAGATAGGGAGGGTTGTAGGGACTGGAGGAGGTTACAGAGATAGGGAGAGTTGTAGTGGCTGGAGGAGGTTACAGAGATAGGGAGGGTGTAGGGGCTGGAGGGGATTACAGAGATAGGGAGGGTTGTAGGGATTGGAGGAGTTTACAGAGATAGGGAGGGCTGTAGGGGCTGGAGGAGGTGACAGAGATCGGGAGGGTAGTAGGTGTTGGAGGAGGTGACAGAGATCGGGAGGGTTGCAGATGTTGGAGGAGGTGACAGAGATAGGGAGGGTTGTAGGGGCTGGAGGAGGTTACAGAGATCGGGAGGGTTGTGAGGGCTGGAGGAGGTTACAGATAGGGAGGGTTGTAGGTGGCTGGAGGAGGTTACAGAGATAGGGAGGGGTGTAGGTGGCTGGAGAAGATTACAGAGATAGGGAGGGGTGTAGGGGCTGGAGGAGGTTACAGAGATAGAGAGGGTTGTAGGGACAGGAGGAGGTTACAGAGATAGGGAGGGTTGTAGGAACTGGAGGAGGTTACAGAGATAGGGAGGGTTGTAGGGACTGGAGGAGGTTACAGAGATAGGGAGGGTTGTAGGTGCTGGAGGAGGTTACAGAGATAGGGAGGGTTGTAGGGTTTGGAGGAGTTTACAGAGATAGGGAGGGTTGTAGCATTTGGAGGAGGTTACAGAGATAGGGAGGGTTGTAGGAGGTTACAGAGATAGGGAGGGTTGTAGGAGGTTACAGAGATAGGGAGGGGTGTGGGGACTGGAGGAGGTTACAGAGATAGGGAGAGTTGTAGGGGCTGGAGGAGGTTACAGAGATAGGGAGGGTATAGGGGCTGGAGGGGATTACAGAGATAGGGAGGGGTGTAGGGGCTGGAGGAGGTTACAGAGATAGAGAGGGGTGTAGGGGCTGGAGGGGATTACAGAGATAGGGAGGGGTGTAGGGGCTGGAGGAGGTTACAGAGATAGGGAGGGTTGTATGGGCTGGAGGAGGTTACAGAGATTGGGAGGGCTGTAGGGGCTGGAGGAGGTGACAGAGATAGGGAGGGTTGTGGTGTTGGAGGAGGTGACAGAGATCGGGAGGATTGTACGGGTTGGAGGAGTTTACAGAGATAGGGAGGAGGCGAGAGATGTTTAATGTTAGCTTCAGGCTGCTGTTGAGTAGAGTTAAGGAGTTCTGTTATCTTCCCAACACCTTTATTTTCCATGACCATACTGTAAAAAACTCCATTACCACCCACCGCAAGTGCCACTTGCAACCCCTTTACATATCAGTGTCAATTACTGGATACTTAACATCATCAAGACATCTAATTGGAATGTCTCTTAACCCATTCCTAACCATCTCCCCTTCCTTGGCAAAACATTTTTTGGGATAAATATTGGTTTCCCCCGAAAAAACGAAATAACAAAAAACCTTAAAACACACAATCCCCCCCCCCACTTTTTTGATGAATTCATTTTTGGACGGAAAAAAAAGCAGTCACAGAAACAAGCGCCCTTCATTGCTAATATCCAAAAGTTTCTGTGAACTAGCCCCTCTCTTCGTAAAACAATTGGACAATTGATAGCTGCTGTCGACCCACTTAATTTTTGCTATTTCCCCTCCGTCCAACATCTGCTTCAAACTTGCGATGTCAACATTAACCTTTTCTCATTCACACTTTCAGTAGAGTGCACATTTTCCCACAGGGATTTATTGTCAATGTGACAGTCAATGGGTATGTTCCCCAAATCCCCTAATCCCAAAATGTCTGTCAAAGTCTCGGATATATAAAAGGCCATATCCACCGCCTCTACAAGAACAAAGAAATGTACCGCACAGGAACAGGCCCTTCGGCCCTCCAAGCCCGTGCCGAGCATGCTGCCCGACTAAACTACAATCTTCAACACTTCCTGGGTCCGTATCCCTCTATTCCCATCCTATTCATGTATTTGTCAAGACGCCCCTTAAATGTCCCTATCGTCCCTGCTTCCACTACCTCCTCCGGTAGCGAGTTCCAGGCACCCACTACCCTCTGTGTAAAAAAACTTGCCTCGTACATCTCCTCTAAACCTTGCCCCTCTCACCTTAAACCTATGCCCCCTAGTAATTGACCCCTCTACCCTGGGGAAAAGCCTCTGACTATCCACTCTGTCTATGCCCCTCATAATTTTGTATACCTCTATCAGGTCTCCACTCAACCTCCTTCGTTCCAGTGAGAACAAACCGAGTTTATTCAACCGCTCCTCATAGCTAATGCCCTCCATACCAGGCAACATTCTGGTAAATCTCTTCTGCACCCTCTCTAAAGCCTCCACATCCTTCTGGTAGTGTGGCGACCAGAATTGAACACTATACTCCAAGTGTGGCCTAACTAAGGTTCTATACAGCTGCAACATGACTTGCCAATTCTTATACTCAATGCCCCGGCCAATGAAGGCAAGCATGCCGTATGCCTTCTTGACTACCTTCTCCACCTGTGTTGCCCCTTTCAATGACCTGTGGACCTCTCCTCCTAGATCTCTTTGACTTTCAATACTCTTGAGGGTTCTACCATTCACTGTATATTCCCTACCTGCATTAGACCTTCCAAAATGCATTACCTCACATTTGTCCGGATTAAACTCCATCTGCCATCTCTCCGCCCAAGTCTCCAGACAATCTAAATCCTGCTGTATCCTCCGACAGTCCTCATCGCTATCCGCAATTCCACCAACCTTTGTGTCGTCTGCAAACTTACTAATCAGACCAGTTACATTTTCCTCCAAATCATTTATATATACTACAAACAGCAAAGGTCCCAGCACTGATCCCTGTGGAACACCACTGGTCACAGCCCTCCAATTAGAAAAGCATCCCTCCATTGCTACTCTCTGCCTTCTATGGCCTAGCCAGTTCTGTATCCACCTTGCCAGCTCACCCCTGATCCCGTGTGACTTCACCTTTTGTACTAGTCTACCATGAGGGACCTTGTCAAAGGCCTTACTGAAGTCCATATAGACAACATCCACTGCCCTACCTGCATCAATCATCTTAGTGACCTCCTCGAAAAACTCTATCAAGTTAGTGAGACACGACCTCCCCTTCACAAAACCGTGCTGCCTCTCACTAATACGTCCATTTGCTTCCAAATGGGAGTAGATCCTGTCTCGAAGAATTCTCTCCAGTAATTTCCCTACCACTGAAGTAAGGCTCACCGGCCTGTAGTTCCCGGGATTATCCTTGCTACCCTTCTTAAACAGAGGAACAACATTGGCTATTCTCCAGTCCTCCGGGACATCCCCTGAAGACAGCGAGGATCCAAAGATTTCTGTCAAGGCCTCAGCAATTTCCTCTCCAGCCTCCTTCAGTATTCTGGGGTAGATCCCATCAGGCCCTGGGGACTTATCTACCTTAATATTTTTTAAGACACCCAACACCTCGTCTTTTTGGATCACAATGTGACCCAGGCTATCTACACCCCCTTCTCCAGACTCAACATCTACCAATTCCTTCTCTTTGGTGAATACTGATGCAAAGTATTCATTTAGTACCTCGCCCATTTCCTCTGGCTCCACACATAGATTCCCTTGCCTATCCTTCAGTGGGCCAACCCTTTCCCTGGCGACCCTCTTGCTTTTTATGTACGTGTAAAAAGCCTTGGGATTTTCCTTAACCCTATTTGCCAATGACTTTTCGTGACCCCTTCTAGCCCTCTTGACTCCTTGCTTAAGTTCCTTCCTACTTTCCTTATATTCCACGCAGGCTTCGTCTGTTCCCAGCCTTTTAGCCCTGACAAATGCCTCCTTTTTCTTTTTGACGAGGCCTACAATATCACTGGTCATCCAAGGTTCCCGAAAATTGCCGTATTTATCCTTCTTCCTCACAGGAACATGCCGGTCCTGAATTCCTTTCAACTGCCACTTGAAAGCCTCCCACATGTCAGATGTTGATTTGCCCTCAAACATCCGCCCCCAATCTATGTTCTTCAGTTCCCGCCTAATATTGTTATAATTAGCCTTCCCCCAATTTAGCACATTCATCCTCGGACCACTCTTATCCTTGTCCACCAGTACTTTAAAACTTACTGAATTGTGGTCACTGTTCCCGAAATGCTCCCCTACTGAAACATCTACCACCTGGCCGGGCTCATTCCCCAATACCAGGTCCAGTACCGCCCCTTCCCTAGTTGGACTGTCTACATATTGTTTTAAGAAGCCCTCCTGGATGCTCCTTACAAACTCCGCCCCGTCTAAGCCCCTGGCACTAAGTGAGTCCCAGTCAATATTGGGGAAGTTGAAGTCTCCCATCACCACAACCCTGTTGTTTTTACTCTTTTCCAAAATCTGTCTACCTATCTGCTCCTCTATCTCCCGCTGGCTGTTGGGAGGCCTGTAGTATACCCCCAACATTGTGACTGCACCCTTCTTATTCCTGATCTCTACCCATATAGCCTCACTGCCCTCTGAGGTGTCCTCTCGCAGTATAGCTGTGATATTCTCCCGAACCAGTAGCGCAACTCCGCCACCCCTTTTACACCCCCCTCTATCCCGCCTGAAACATCTAAATCCTGGAACGTTTAGCTGCCAATCCTGCCCTTCCCTCAACCAGGTCTCTGTAATGGCAACAACATCATAGTTCCAAGTACTAATCCAAGCTCTAAGTTCATCTGCCTTACCCGTAATACTCCTTGCATTAAAACATATGCACTTCAGGCCACCAGACCCGCTGTGTTCAGCAACTTCTCCCTGTCTGCTCTGCCTCAGAGCCACACTGTCCCTATTCCCTGGTTCTCCCTCACTGCTCTCACCTTCTGACCTATTGCTCCCGTGCCCACCCCCCTGCCATACTAGTTTAAACCCTCCCGTGTGACAATAGCAAACCTCGCGGCCAGGATATTTATGCCTCTCCGGTTTAGATGCAACCCGTCCTTCTTATACAGGTCACACCTGCCCCGGAAGAGCTCCCAGTGGTCCAGATAATGGAAACCCTCCCTCCTAAAAAAGTGCTTTGCAAGGCTCGTCCAGGATTTGAACACGTGACCTCTAGCATTTTATCGCAGCAGAAGACCCCAAGCGAGAATCATACCCCTAGACCAACGAACCAGGTGTACGAACAAGGCTTAACGTCTCAGCAGCCAAAGTGCTTTTGACCACTCTCCTTATTTTCTTTGTTTCCCACGCAAGCGGGCAACATTTACCATTGTTCCCCAAAAGGAAAATTCGAAAACCTCCTGCGCTTGAAACCCCATCACATAAATTTGCATAGGACGCATCACAATAAACTGTGAGTTTCAAGTACCTAAGATCACCTAAAACCGGGAACCCCAAAACACACTCCTGCATTTTTACTTTGACCAATGCTTTATTTGCTCTTGTTATGTCTTCCACTTTGGGATCATTCATTTTTGTACTCAACTCCAAGACATAGAACATAGAAAAATACAGCACAGAACAGGCCCTTCGGCCCACGATGTTGTGCCGAACCTTTGTCCTAGATTAATCATAGATTATCATTGAATTTACAGTGCAGAAGGAAGCCATTCGGCCCATCGAGTCTGCACCGGATCTTGGAAAGAGCACCCTACCCAAAGTTAACACCTCCACCCAACACTACTAAGGGCAATTTTGGACACTAAGGGCAATTTATCATGGCCAATCCACCTAACCTGCACATCTTTGGACTGTGGGAGGAAACCGGAGCACCCGGAGGAAACCCACGCAGACACGGGGAGGATGTGCAGACTCCGCACAGACAGTGACCCGAGCCGGAATCGAACCTGGGACCCTGGAGCTGTGAAGCAATTGTGCTATCCACAATGCTACCGTGCTGCCCTTAAGAACAAATTAATCTATACTATATCATTCTACCTTAAACCATGTACCTATCCAATAGCTGCTTGAAGGTCCCGAATGTTTCCGAATTTAAAACTCACGTCCGGTCTAGTCTGTCTACCTAACCAATTCAGTTGCCCAATTAAACTTCGCAGTTCCTCTTTTCCCATCTTTGAAACCATTGCGTCTTTTTGTGAAAACTCGACCACAACTATTGTGCTGATGCTTTCCAAATAAGATTGCTGACGTAAAGTTGCCCCTAACTTAGTCTGTCCAATTTCCAGTCCAATATATTTAAATGCCCCGGAAGCCTGACTTCCAACCCTGAATTCTTTCCTCAAACCAGAGATTACAATAGCTTCAAAATCACTAGTCCCACCCCACAAAAAATCATCGACATGCATCATAAAAATGCCAGAAAGATTTCCTTTACAGTGCCAGTAAAACATTGCAGGATCTGCTTTCAACTGGTAACAGCCTAACTTTAACAAAACTGACCTTACCGAAAAATACCAGATTCTAGATGCATCATTTAATCCATATACACATTTGTTCAACTTCCAGAGTACCCCTTCTGTGTTAGCTGCTTCTTTAGGGGGACGGAGAAAAATGTCTCCCTGAAGCTGCTGCCCCTGCAAAAAGGCAGCTTTTATATCTATAGATTTGCATTCCCATGCCTTTGTGGCTAATAGAGCCAAGAAGATCTTTAACATAACCTTTCCTGCTGTAGGTGAATCTACCCTTAAATCCTGATCTTCTAAGTTTTCTTCAAATCCCCTTGCCACAAGCCTGGCCTTTGCCTTATAAGTTCCATCTGGAAGAACCTTTTCTGTGCAAATCCATCTGTGGGATAGAGCTCTTTGTCCCCTATCCGGTACTTCCGTGTATGCCCCAAATTCACTCCAACTATGCAATTCTTGCTGTTTGCCATCTTTGATAATTTTTTCATCTTATTGGAGGCCACCAAGATCTCACGAGCATGTGGGCTTCTACTCGGAGTAGCATTCGTAGTCTTACTTATGTTCCGAGATCTTGACAAACTCCGTCCCCACTCCCGCCTGGTATCTCGTTCTGTACTGCTACTGCTTGATCTTTCCCTTCTGCTGTGGGATGTCCTTTCAATAGTTCTCGACCTTTCCCTGCAGACCTGTTCACTATCCGATGTACTATCTGAACTGTGCCCTCCATTTTTGAACTTCGCGTTCCCAATCCATTGTCTTGACTCCCTCCCCTGATTGCTGTACATTCAACGAGTGTTTATACTTTCCAGTGGCCTTCCCTGCTCTACTAATAACAGTTACATCCTTCCATTGACTAGACCCTTCAGGCAAGTATGTCACTTTTGTACCAACTTTTGGCAGTTGTCCTTTCGGAAAAATGGCCTGTTTTAATTCATCAGAAGTGTTGTGTTCCTCTACAGAAACCCTGTCTAGATCAGTTAACTACTTCTCATATCTCTGTAACACGTGCGGATCAGATGGCTCTGGTTCCTCGCCATGCCTGTCTGCTCTGTCTAAATTTGAAAATTTGTAATCTGTACCCATTATCCTTGATGAATGGACCCTAACTGTTTGATTGCCATGATGCAAAATAATTGTTTTGCTATCTATGCCTATGATCTTCCCTGGGCCTTTCCATTCATTAGAATTGTCTCTCTTATAGTATACCATGTATCCTTGCTGAAAAACGGCATCTGATGGCCGTACGTTATGTCTTAAAGCTCTGCGAATTCTTTCAGAGACTTCTGCTTCCAAAAAAGCTTTTCTATTTCTATGTAATGCATTTAAATGTTCAGCAAAACCAGAGCTAATTGTAGTCCCCTCCCAAACTGGAGGCTGGTCATCCAAAATGGACGGAATTTTAGGATTTCTACCAAACACTAATTGATAAGGACTATAGCCCCCAACCATCTGCAATGAATTCTTCGCATGTGCCGCCCATGCTAAAGCTGAATTTAACTTGCAATTTGGTCGATCTGCCAAAATTTTCCGGAGCATGTCATCTATTACCGCATGGTTTCTTTCACACACACCATTACTAAATGGGCTTTCTGCAGCCGTATTCATAACTCTGATATTCATGTTTTCACACATATCCCTGAACTCATCATTAGCAAATTCTCCCCCATTGTCCGTAAGGAATTTTGCCGGTGGGCCCATTCCTGTCCCTATCCATTTTTTCCTCGATCTGATCCAGGATTACTCTCTTTTCTTTACTTCGTACAATTTCTGATTGACTAAATCTGGTTGCGAAATCTACAAAATGCAAAGCAAATATACATATATATTTTTTAATTTAGAGTACCCAATTCATTTTTTTCCAATTAGGGGGCAATTTAGCGTGGCCAATCCACCTACCCTGCACATCTTTGGGTTGTGGGGGTGAGACTCACACAGACACGGGGAGAATGTGCAAACTCCACACGGACAGTGACCCAGAGCCGGGATTGAACCTGGGACCTCAGCGCCGTGAGGCTGCAGTGCTAACCACTGCGCCACCGTGCTGCCCCAATATATTAAATAAATTATTGGCTTTATCCCAGATCTCATTAAAATCCCTGGCCAAAGGTAGGGTTACTATCGGTCGTGCTGTTGTCCTTCTGTACTTCCTACAAACTTCACAGCGATCACTAACCTGTTCTATCAACTTAGTACAGTCTTCATCCCTTACCCCTGCATCCTTTAATACATTTTTCAGCCTCCGAGGAGACGGATGCGCAAATTGCCTATGCAGTTTCAATTACAACGAACTTTTTATCAGCTAAAGTACCATTTGTTGCACAGTGGTTAGCACTATGGCTTCGCCAGGGCCCCGGTTCGATTCCCGGCTTGGGTCACTGTCTGTGCGGAGTCTGCACGTTCTCCCCGTGTCTGCGTGGGTTTCCTCCGGGTGCTCCGGTTTCCTCCCACAAGTCCTGAAAGACGTGCTTGTTCGGTAATTTGGCCATTCTGAATTCTCCCTCTGTGGACCCGAACAGGCGCCAGAGTGTGGCGACGAGGGGATTTTCACAGTAACTTCACTGCAGTGTTAATGTAAGCCTACTGGTGACAATAAAGATTATTTCCAGCTGCCATTAACACACCCTTAACAACTGCACCGGAATATTATTTGTCAGTAATGGAATACAATAGTGTCCCGACTGTGTAAATTGTAAGTCCACCGTCTTTCCAAAAACTTATCCTGTTCCATATCCAGTTTCATGTGTGCTTTCTTCATCGACGGTCTGCTCAGAAGCAAAGGTATCTCACTTGATACAACATCCGAGCTAATGAAATGATTCACTCCGGCAGTATTGCAAGGGATCACCACTCTTTTCAGCGACTTCAGAGTATTATCATCCCCAAACCTGAAACTGGTGGAACTTTCAAATTCCTTAACCTTGTTACGATTTTCAGCATTCGAGGAGTCCAGGTAACATTTTAACCAGTCAATTCCACACACACTAGATGTGCAGCCACTGTCCAATACAGCACAGTTGAAGGATTCTGCAACCAACACCCTCATTACCGGCGTAAAACTGCTTGTCAATAGGACAATGCCTTCTTTCTGGTCACTATCTTTTCCTCTTCTGACTCTTCCGTGTCATGTGTCGCTTCAAACACTCTATCATAACGAGTTGGACAGTTGAAAGCAGAATGGTATTGAGAGTCACATCGAAACATCGATTTATCATACCCCGGGCATTTCTGAAGTTCATTTCCTATTTCCATGTCCCTCCTCCTATCGTAGGTTTTAAATGGGTTCTGTCCTCATAATTTCCCGATCTCCTTCCATACTCTCGGAACCTGTTCGGAGCCGTACGATCTCGTCGGTCGTGTATCTTCCATATTCTGCTTAATTGCTGACTGACCATTTGTGGCACAAGTGCCTTAGGAATCGAATGTTTCCCCAGAAACCTTTTTAAAGCCTCTATCATCTGATTGAATAAGGTATCATTATCCGCAAATGTAACCCCTGTCAAAACCAGGAGCCTATCCATATTGGACTATCCAGCACAGTCCAGTAACTTAAATGCCAACACGGACTGTAGAAATTCCAGGCG
>NC_092725.1:8618800-8718533 GCF_047496885.1 Scyliorhinus torazame | reverse complement strand
CCCTGACACTGTAACCCCCCCACTTTATACCCAGTGTCAGCATCGAACTCTCCCAGAGACAGGTACAATACAGAGCTCCCTCTACATTACCCTGATACTGTAACCCCCCCACTTTATACCCACTGTCAGCATCGAATTCTCCCAGAGACAGGTACAATACAGAGCTCCCTCTACATTACCCTGACACTGTAACCCCCCCACTTTATACCCAGTGTCAGCATCGAACTCTCCCAGAGACAGGTACAATACAGAGCTCCCTCTACATTACCCTGACACTGTAACCCCCCCACTTTATACCCAGTGTCAGCTTCGAACTCTCCCAGAGTCAGGTACAATACAGAGCTCCCTCTACATTACCCTGACACTGTAACCCTCCCACTTTATACCCAGTGCCAGCATCGAACTCTCCCAGAGACAGGTACAATACAGAGCTCCCTCTACATTACCCTGACACTGTAACCCCCCCACTTTATACCCAGTGTCAGCATCAAACTCTCCCAGAGACAGGTACAATACAGAGCTCCCTCTACATTACCCTGACACTGTAACCTCCTCCCACTTTATACCAGTGTCAGCATCGAACTCTCCCAGAGACAGGTACAATACAGAGCTCCCTCTACATTACCCTGACACTGTAACCCCCCACTTTATACCCAGTGTCAGCATCGAATTCTCTCAGAGACAGGTACAATACAGAGCTCCCTCTACATTACCCTGACACTGTAACCCTCCCACTTTATACCCAGTGTCAGCATCGAACTCTCCCAGAGACAGGTACAATACAGAGCTCCCCCTACATTACCCTGACACTGTAACCCCCCCCCCCCCCCCCCCCCCCCCCCCCCCCCCACTTTATACCCAGTGTCAGCATCGAACTCTCCCAGAGACAGGTACAATACAGAGCTCCCTCTACATTACCCTGACACTGTAACCCCCCCACTTTATACCCAGTGTCAGCATCGAACTCTCCCAGAGACAGGGACAATACAGAGCTCCCTCTACATTACCCTGACACTGTAACCCCCCCACTTTATACCCAGTGTCAGCATCAAACTCTCCCAGAGACAGGTACAATACAGAGCTCCCTCTACATTACCCTGACACTGTAACCCCCCCACTTTATACCCAGTGTCAGCATCGAACTCTCCAGAGACAGGACAATACAGAGCTCCCTCTACATTACCCTGACACTGTAACCCCCCACTTTATACCCAGTGTCATCATCAAACTCTCCCAGAGACAGGTACAATACAGAGCTCCCTCTACATTACCCTGACACTGTAACCCCCCCCACTTTATACCCAGTGTCAGCATCGAACTCTCCCAGAGACAGGTACAATACAGAGCCCCCTCTACATTACCCTGACATTGTAACCCCCCACTTTATACCCAGTGTCAGCATCGAACACTCCCAGAGACAGGTACAATACAGAGCTCCTTCTACATTACCCTGACACTGTAACCCCCCCCACTTTATACTCAGTGTCAGCATTGAACTCTCCCAGAGACAGGTACAATACAGAGCTCCCTCTACATTACCCTGACACTGTAACCCCCCCACTTTATACCCAGTGTCAGCATCAAACTCTCCCAGAGACAGGTACAATACAGAGCTCCCTCTACATTACCCTGACACTGTAACCCCCCCACTTTATACCCAGTGTCAGCATCGAACTCTCCCAGAGACAGGTACAATACAGAGCTCCCTCTACATTACCCTGATACTGTAACCCCCCCCACTTTATGCCCAGTGTCAGCATCGAACTCTCCCAGAGACAGGTACAATACAGAGCTCCCCTACATTACCCTGACACTGTAACCCCCCACTTCATACCCAGTGTCAGCATCGAACTCTCCCAGAGACAGGTACAATACAGAGCTCCCTCTACATTACCCTGATACTGTAACCCCCCCACTTTATACCCAGTGTCAGCATCGAACTCTCCCAGAGGCAGGTACAATACAGAGCTCCCTCTACATTACCCTGATACTGTAACCCCCCCACTTTATACCCAGTGTCAGCATCGAACTCTCCCAGAGACAGGTACAATACAGAGCTCCCTCTACATTACCCTGACACTGTAACCCCCCCACTTTATACCCAGTGTCAGCATCGAACTCTCCCAGAGACAGGTACAATACAGAGCTCCCTCTACATTACCCTGATACTGTAACCCCCCCACTTTATGCCCAGTGTCAGCATCGAACTCTCCCAGAGACAGGTACAATACAGAGCTCCCCCTACATTACCCTGACACTGTAACCCCCCACTTTATACCCAGTGTCAGCATCGAACTCTCCCAGAGACAGGTACAATACAGAGCTCCCTCTACATTACCCTGATACTGTAACCCCCCCACTTTATACCCAGTGTCAGCATCGAACTCTCCCAGAGACAGGTACAATACAGAGCTCCCTCTACATTACCCTGATACTGTAACCCCCCCACTTTACACCCAGTGTCAGCATCGAACTCTCCAGAGACAGGTACAATACAGAGCTCCCTCTACATTACCCTGACACTGTAACCCCCCCACTTTATACCCAGTGTCAGCATCGAACTCTCCCAGAGACAGGTACAATACAGAGCTCCCTCTACATTACCCTGACACTGTAACCCCCCCACTTTATACCCAGTGTCAGCATCGAACTCTCCCAGAGACAGGTACAATACAGAGCTCCCTCTACATTACCCTGACACTGTAACCCCCCCCACTTTATACCCAGTGTCAGCATCGAACTCTCCCAGAGACAGGTACAATACAGAGCTCCCTCTACATTACCCTGACACTGTAACCCCCCCACTTTATACCCAGTGTCAGCATCGAACTCTCCCAGAGACAGGTACAATACAGAGCTCCCTCTACATTACCCTGATACTGTAACCCCCCCACTTTATACCCAGTGCCAGCATCGAATTCTCCCAGAGACAGGTACAATACAGAGCTCCCTCTACATTACCCTGACACTGTAACCCCCCCACTTTATACCCAGTGTCAGCATCGAACTCTCCCAGAGACAGGTACAATACAGAGCTCCCTCTACATTACCCTGACACTGTAACCCCCCCACTTTATACCCAGTGTCAGCATCGAACTCTCCCAGAGACAGGTACAATACAGAGCTCCCTCTACATTACCCTGACACTGTAACCCCCCCCACTTTATACCCAGTGTCAGCATCAAACTCTCCCAGAGAAGGTACAATACAGAGCTCCCTCTACATTACCCTGACACTGTAACCCCCCACTTTATACCCAGTGTCAGCATCGAACTCTCCCAGAGACAGGTACAATACAGAGCTCCCTCTACATTACCCTGATACTGTAACCCCCCCACTTTATACCCACTGTCAGCATCGAATTCTCCAGAGACAGGTACAATACAGAGCTTTCTGTACATTACCCTGACACTGTAATCCCCCACTTTATACCCAGTGTCAGCATCGAACTCTCCCAGAGACAGGTACAATACAGAGCTCCCTCTACATTACCCTGACACTGTAACCCCCCCACTTTATACCCAGTGTCAGCATCGAACTCTCCCAGAGACAGGTACAATACAGAGCTCCCTCTACATTACCCTGACACTGTAACCCTCCCACTTTATACCCAGTGCAGCATCGAACTCTCCCAGAGACAGGTACAATACAGAGCTCCCTCTACATTACCCTGACACTGTAACCCCCCCACTTTATACCCAGTGTCAGCATCAACTCTCCCAGAGACAGGTACAATACAGAGCTCCCTCTACATTACCCTGACACTGTAACCCCCTCCCACTTTATACCCAGTGTCAGCATCGAACTCTCCCAGAGACAGGTACAATACAGAGTTCCCTCTACATTACCCTGACACTGTAACCCCCCCACTTTATACCCAGTGTCAGCATCGAACTCTCTCAGAGACAGGTACAATACAGAGCTCCCTCTACATTACCCTGACACTGTAACCCTCCCACTTTATACCCAGTGTCAGCATCGAACTCTCCCAGAGACAGGTACAATACAGAGCTCCCCTACATTACCCTGACACTGTAACCCCCCCCCCCACTTTATACCCAGAGTCAGCATCGAACTCTCCCAGAGACAGGTACAATACAGAGCTCCCTCTACATTACCCTGACACTGTAACCCCCCCCCACTTTATACCCAGTGTCAGCATCGAACTCTCCCAGAGACAGGTACAATACAGAGCTCCCTCTACATTACCCTGACACTGTAACCCCCCACTTTATACCCAGTGTCAGCATCAAACTCTCCCAGAGACAGGTACAATACAGAGCTCCCTCTACATTACCCTGACACTGTAACCCCCCCACTTTATACCCAGTGTCAGCATCGAACTCTCCCAGAGACAGGGACAATACAGAGCTCCCTCGACATTACCCTGACACTGTAACCCTCCCACTTTATACCCAGTGCCAGCATCGAACTCTCCCAGAGACAGGTACAATACAGAGCTCCCTCTACATTACCCTGACACTGTAACCCCCCCACTTTATACCCAGTGTCAGCATCAAACTCTCCCAGAGACAGGTACAATACAGAGCTCCCTCTACATTACCCTGACACTGTAACCCCCTCCCACTTTATACCCAGTGTCAGCATCGAACTCTCCCAGAGACAGGTACAATACAGAGCTCCCTCTACATTACCCTGACACTGTAACCCCCCCACTTTATACCCAGTGTCAGCATCGAACTCTCTCAGAGACAGGTACAATACAGAGCTCCCTCTACATTACCCTGACACTGTAACCCTCCCACTTTATACCCAGTGTCAGCATCGAACTCTCCCAGAGACAGGTACAATACAGAGCTCCCCTACATTACCCTGACACTGTAACCCCCCCCCCCCCCACTTTATACCCAGTGTCAGCATCGAACTCTCCCAGAGACAGGTACAATACAGAGCTCCCTCTACATTACCCTGACACTGTAACCCCCCCACTTTATACCCAGTGTCAGCATCAAACTCTCCCAGAGACAGGTACAATACAGAGCTCCCTCTACATTACCCTGACACTGTAACCCCCCCACTTTATACCCAGTGTCAGCATCGAACTCTCCCAGAGACAGGGACAATACAGAGCTCCCTCGACATTACCCTGACACTGTAACCCCCCCACTTTATACCAGTGTCAGCATCGAACTCTCCAGAGACAGGTACAATACCGAGCTCCCTCTACATTACCCTGACACTGTAACCCCCCCACTTTATACCCAGTGTCAGCATCAAACTCTCCCAGAGACAGGTACAATACAGAGCTCCCTCTACATTACCCTGACACTGTAACCCCCCCCACTTTATACCCAGTGTCAGCATCGAACTCTCCCAGAGACAGGTACAATACAGAGCCCCCTCTACATTACCCTGACACTGTAACCCCCCACTTTATACCCAGTGTCAGCATCGAACTCTCCCAGAGACAGGGACAATACAGAGCTCCCTCTCCATTACCCTGACACTGTCACCCCCCACTTTATACCCAGTGTCAGCATCGAACTCTCCCAGAGACAGGTACAATACAGAGCTCCCTCTACATTATCCTGACACTGTAACCCCCCCTCTTTATACCCAGTGTCAGCATCGAACTCTCCCAGAGACAGGTACAATACAGAGCTCCCCTACATTACCCTGACACTGTAACCCCCCCACTTTATACCCAGTGTCAGCATCAAACTCTCCCAGAGACAGGTACAATACAGAGCTCCCTCTACATTACCCTGACACTGTAACCCCCCCACTTTATACCCAGTGTCAGCATCGAACTCTCCCAGAGACAGGGACAATACAGAGCTCCCCTACATTCCCCTGACACTGTAACCCCCCCACTTTATACCCAGTGTCAGCATCGAACTCTCCCAGAGACAGGTACAATACAGAGCTCCCCCTACATTACCCTGACACTGTAAGCCCCCCCCCCACTTTATACCAGTGTCAGCATCGAACTCTCCCAGAGACAGGTACAATACAGAGATCCCTCTACATTACCCTGACACTGTAACCCCCCACTTTATACCCAGTGTCAGCATCGAACTCTCCCAGAGACAGGTACAATACAGAGCCCCTCTACATTACCCTGACACTGTAACCCCCCCACTTTATACCCAGTGTCAGCATCAAACTCTCCCAGAGACAGGTACAATACAGAGCTCCCTCTACATTACCCTGACACTGTAACCCCCTCCCACTTTATACCCAGTGTCAGCATCGAACTCTCCAGAGACAGGTACAATACAGAGCTCCCTCTACATTACCCTGACACTGTAACCCCCCACTTTATACCCAGTGTCAGCATCGAACTCTCTCAGAGACAGGTACAATACAGAGCTCCCTCTACATTACCCTGACACTGTAACCCTCCCACTTTATACCCAGTGTCAGCATCGAACTCTCCCAGAGGCAGGTACAATACAGAGCTCCCCTACATTACCCTGACACTGTAACCCCCCCCCCCACTTTATACCCAGTGTCAGCATCGAACTCTCCCAGAGACAGGTACAATACAGAGCTCCCTCTACATTACCCTGACACTGTAACCCCCCCCACTTTATACCCAGTGTCAGCATCGAACTCTCCCAGAGACAGGGACAATACAGAGATCCCTCTACATTACCCTGACACTGTAACCCCCCCACTTTATACCCAGTGTCAGCATCAAACTCTCCAGAGACAGGTACAATACAGAGCTCCCTCTACATTACCCTGACACTGTAACCCCCCCACTTTATACCCAGTGTCAGCATCGAACTCTCCAGAGACAGGGACAATACAGAGCTCCCTCGACATTACCCTGACACTGTAACCCCCCCACTTTATACCAGTGTCAGCATCGAACTCTCCCAGAGACAGGTACAATACAGAGTTCCCTCTACATTACCCTGACACTGTAACCCCCCCACTTTATACCCAGTGTCAGCATCAAACTCTCCCAGAGACAGGTACAATACAGAGCTCCCTCTACATTACCCTGACACTGTAACCCCCCCCACTTTATACCCAGTGTCAGCATCGAACTCTCCCAGAGACAGGTACAATACAGAGCCCCCTCTACATTACCCTGACACTGTAACCCCCCCACTTTATACCCAGTGTCAGCATCGAACTCTCCCAGAGACAGGGACAATACAGAGCTCCCTCTACATTACCCTGACACTGTAACCCCCCCACTTTATACCCAGTGTCAGCATCGAACTCTCCCAGAGACAGGGACAATACAGAGCTCCCCCTACATTCCCTGACACTGTAACCCCCCCACTTTATACCCAGTGTCAGCATCGAACTCTCCCAGAGACAGGTACAATACAGAGCTCCCCCTACATTACCCTGACACTGTAAGCCCCCCCCCCCACTTTATACCAGTGTCAGCATCGAACTCTCCCAGAGACAGGTACAATACAGAGATCCCTCTACATTACCCTGACACTGTAACCCCCCCACTTTATACCCAGTGTCAGCATCGAACTCTCCCAGAGACAGGTACAATACAGAGCCCCTCTACATTACCCTGACACTGTAACCCCCCCACTTTATACCCAGTGTCAGCATCAAACTCTCCCAGAGACAGGTACAATACAGAGCTCCCTCTACATTACCCTGACACTGTAACCCCCCCACTTTATACCCAGTGTCAGCATCGAACTCTCCCAGAGACAGGTACAATACAGAGCTCCCTCTACATTACCCTGACACTGTAACCCCCCCCACTTTATACCCAGTGTCAGCATCGAACTCTCCCAGAGACAGGGACAATACAGAGATCCCTCTACATTACCCTGACACTGTAACCCCCCACTTTATACCCAGTGTCAGCATCGAACTCTCCCAGAGACAGGTACAATACCGAGCTCCCTCTACATTACCCTGACACTGTAACCCCCCCACTTTATACCAGTGTCAGCATCAAACTCTCCCAGAGACAGGTACAATACAGAGCTCCCTCTACATTACCCTGACACTGTAACCCCCCCCACTTTATACCCAGTGTCAGCATCGAACTCTCCCAGAGACAGGTACAATACAGAGCCCTCTCTACATTACCCTGACACTGTAACCCCCCACTTTATACCCAGTGTCAGCATCGAACTCTCCCAGAGACAGGGACAATACAGAGCTCCCTCTACATTACCCTGACACTGTAACCCCCCCACTTTATACCAGTGTCAGCATCGAACTCTCCCAGAGACAGGTACAATACAGAGCTCCCTCTACATTATCCTGACACTGTAACCCCCCTCTTTATACCCAGTGTCAGCATCGAACTCTCCCAGAGACAGGTACAATACAGAGCTCCCCCTACATTACCCTGACACTGTAACCCCCCCACTTTATACCCAGTGTCAGCATCAAACTCTCCCAGAGACAGGTACAATACAGAGCTCCCTCTACATTACCCTGACACTGTAACCCCCCCACTTTATACCCAGTGTCAGCATCGAACTCTCCAGAGACAGGGACAATACAGAGCTCCCCCTACATTCCCCTGACACTGTAACCCCCCCACTTTATACCCAGTGTCAGCATCGAACTCTCCCAGAGACAGGTACAATACAGAGCTCCCCCTACATTACCCTGACACTGTAAGCCCCCCCCCCACTTTATACCCAGTGTCAGCATCGAACTCTCCAGAGACAGGTACAATACAGAGATCCCTCTACATTACCCTGACACTGTAACCCCCCCACTTTATACCCAGTGTCAGCATCGAACTCTCCCAGAGACAGGTACAATACAGAGCCCCCTCTACATTACCCTGACACTGTAACCCCCCACTTTATACCCAGTGTCAGCATCAAACTCTCCCAGAGACAGGTACAATACAGAGCTCCCTCTACATTACCCTGACACTGTAACCCCCTCCCACTTTATACCCAGTGTCAGCATCGAACTCTCCAGAGACAGGTACAATACAGAGCTCCCTCTACATTACCCTGACACTGTAACCCCCCACTTTATACCCAGTGTCAGCATCGAACTCTCTCAGAGACAGGTACAATACAGAGCTCCCTCTACATTACCCTGACACTGTAACCCTCCCACTTTATACCCAGTGTCAGCATCGAACTCTCCCAGAGGCAGGTACAATACAGAGCTCCCCCTACATTACCCTGACACTGTAACCCCCCCCCCCCACTTTATACCCAGTGTCAGCATCGAACTCTCCAGAGACAGGTACAATACAGAGCTCCCTCTACATTACCCTGACACTGTAACCCCCCCCCACTTTATACCCAGTGTCAGCATCGAACTCTCCCAGAGACAGGGACAATACAGAGATCCCTCTACATTACCCTGACACTGTAACCCCCCCACTTTATACCCAGTGTCAGCATCAAACTCTCCCAGAGACAGGTACAATACAGAGCTCCCTCTACATTACCCTGACACTGTAACCCCCCCACTTTATACCCAGTGTCAGCATCGAACTCTCCCAGAGACAGGGACAATACAGAGCTCCCTCGACATTACCCTGACACTGTAACCCCCCCACTTTATACCCAGTGTCAGCATCGAACTCTCCCAGAGACAGGTACAATACAGAGTTCCCTCTACATTACCCTGACACTGTAACCCCCCCACTTTATACCCAGTGTCAGCATCAAACTCTCCCAGAGACAGGTACAATACAGAGCTCCCTCTACATTACCCTGACACTGTAACCCCCCCCACTTTATACCAGTGTCAGCATCGAACTCTCCCAGAGACAGGTACAATACAGAGCCCCCTCTACATTACCCTGACACTGTAACCCCCCCACTTTATACCCAGTGTCAGCATCGAACTCTCCCAGAGACAGGGACAATACAGAGCTCCCTCTACATTACCCTGACACTGTAACCCCCCCACTTTATACCCAGTGTCAGCATCGAACTCTCCCAGAGACAGGGACAATACAGAGCTCCCCCTACATTCCCCTGACACTGTAACCCCCCACTTTATACCCAGTGTCAGCATCGAACTCTCCCAGAGACAGGTACAATACAGAGCTCCCCTACATTACCCTGACACTGTAAGCCCCCCCCCCACTTTATACCCAGTGTCAGCATCGAACTCTCCCAGAGACAGGTACAATACAGAGATCCCTCTACATTACCCTGACACTGTAACCCCCCCACTTTATACCCAGTGTCAGCATCGAACTCTCCCAGAGACAGGTACAATACAGAGCCCCCTCTACATTACCCTGACACTGTAACCCCCCCACTTTATACCCAGTGTCAGCATCAAACTCTCCCAGAGACAGGTACAATACAGAGCTCCCTCTACATTACCCTGACACTGTAACCCCCCCACTTTATACCCAGTGTCAGCATCGAACTCTCCCAGAGACAGGTACAATACAGAGCTCCTCTACATTACCCTGACACTGTAACCCCCCCCCCACTTTATACCCAGTGTCAGCATCGAACTCTCCCAGAGACAGGGACAATACAGAGATCCCTCTACATTACCCTGACACTGTAACCCCCCCACTTTATACCCAGTGTCAGCATCAAACTCTCCCAGAGACAGGTACAATACAGAGCTCCCTCTACATTACCCTGACACTGTAACCCCCCCACTTTATACCCAGTGTCAGCATCAAACTCTCCCAGAGACAGGTACAATACAGAGCTCCCTCTACATTACCCTGACACTGTAACCCCCTCCCACTTTATACCCAGTGTCAGCATCGAACTCTCCAGAGACAGGTACAATACAGAGCTCCCTCTACATTACCCTGACACTGTAACCCCCCCACTTTATACCCAGTGTCAGCATCGAACTCTCTCAGAGACAGGTACAATACAGAGCTCCCTCTACATTACCCTGACACTGTAACCCTCCCACTTTATACCCAGTGTCAGCATCGAACTCTCCCAGAGGCAGGTACAATACAGAGCTCCCCCTACATTACCCTGACACTGTAACCCCCCCCCCCCCACTTTATACCCAGTGTCAGCATCGAACTCTCCAGAGACAGGTACAATACAGAGCTCCCTCTACATTACCCTGACACTGTAACCCCCCCCACTTTATACCCAGTGTCAGCATCGAACTCTCCAGAGACAGGGACAATACAGAGATCCCTCTACATTACCCTGACACTGTAACCCCCCCACTTTATACCCAGTGTCAGCATCAAACTCTCCCAGAGACAGGTACAATACAGAGCTCCCTCTACATTACCCTGACACTGTAACCCCCCCACTTTATACCCAGTGTCAGCATCGAACTCTCCAGAGACAGGGACAATACAGAGCTCCCTCGACATTACCCTGACACTGTAACCCCCCCACTTTATACCCAGTGTCAGCATCGAACTCTCCCAGAGACAGGTACAATACAGAGTTCCCTCTACATTACCCTGACACTGTAACCCCCCCACTTTATACCCAGTGTCAGCATCAAACTCTCCCAGAGACAGGTACAATACAGAGCTCCCTCTACATTACCCTGACACTGTAACCCCCCCCACTTTATACCCAGTGTCAGCATCGAACTCTCCCAGAGACAGGTACAATACAGAGCCCCCTCTACATTACCCTGACACTGTAACCCCCCCACTTTATACCCAGTGTCAGCATCGAACTCTCCCAGAGACAGGGACAATACAGAGCTCCCTCTACATTACCCTGACACTGTAACCCCCCACTTTATACCCAGTGTCAGCATCGAACTCTCCCAGAGACAGGGACAATACAGAGCTCCCCCTACATTCCCTGACACTGTAACCCCCCCACTTTATACCCAGTGTCAGCATCGAACTCTCCCAGAGACAGGTACAATACAGAGCTCCCCCTACATTACCCTGACACTGTAAGCCCCCCCCCCCACTTTATACCCAGTGTCAGCATCGAACTCTCCAGAGACAGGTACAATACAGAGATCCCTCTACATTACCCTGACACTGTAACCCCCCCACTTTATACCCAGTGTCAGCATCGAACTCTCCCAGAGACAGGTACAATACAGAGCCCCCTCTACATTACCCTGACACTGTAACCCCCCCACTTTATACCCAGTGTCAGCATCAAACTCTCCCAGAGACAGGTACAATACAGAGCTCCCTCTACATTACCCTGACACTGTAACCCCCCCACTTTATACCCAGTGTCAGCATCGAACTCTCCCAGAGACAGGTACAATACAGAGCTCCCTCTACATTACCCTGACACTGTAACCCCCCCCCACTTTATACCCAGTGTCAGCATCGAACTCTCCCAGAGACAGGGACAATACAGAGATCCCTCTACATTACCCTGACACTGTAACCCCCCCACTTTATACCCAGTGTCAGCATCAAACTCTCCCAGAGACAGGTACAATACAGAGCTCCCTCTACATTACCCTGACACTGTAACCCCCCCACTTTATACCCAGTGTCAGCATCAAACTCTCCCAGAGACAGGTACAATACAGAGCTCCCTCTACATTACCCTGACACTGTAACCCCCTCCCACTTTATACCCAGTGTCAGCATCGAACTCTCCCAGAGACAGGTACAATACAGAGCTCCCTCTACATTACCCTGACACTGTAACCCCCCCACTTTATACCCAGTGTCAGCATCGAACTCTCTCAGAGACAGGTACAATACAGAGCTCCCTCTACATTACCCTGACACTGTAACCCTCCCACTTTATACCCAGTGTCAGCATCGAACTCTCCCAGAGACAGGTACAATACAGAGCTCCCCCTACATTACCCTGACACTGTAACCCCCCCCCCCCCACTTTATACCCAGTGTCAGCATCGAACTCTCCCAGAGACAGGTACAATACAGAGCTCCCTCTACATTACCCTGACACTGTAACCCCCCCCACTTTATACCCAGTGTCAGCATCGAACTCTCCCAGAGACAGGGACAATACAGAGCTCCCTCGACATTACCCTGACACTGTAACCCCCCCACTTTATACCCAGTGTCAGCATCGAACTCTCCCAGAGACAGGTACAATACAGAGCTCCCTCTACATTACCCTGACACTGTAACCCCCCCACTTTATACCCAGTGTCAGCATCAAACTCTCCCAGAGACAGGTACAATACAGAGCTCCCGCTACATTACCCTGACACTGTAACCCCCCCCACTTTATACCCAGTGTCAGCATCGAACTCTCCCAGAGACAGGTACAATACAGAGCCCCCTCTACATTACCCTGACACTGTAACCCCCCCACTTTATACCCAGTGTCAGCATCGAACTCTCCCAGAGACAGGGACAATACAGAGCTCCCTCTACATTACCTGACACTGTAACCCCCCCACTTTATACCCAGTGTCAGCATCGAACTCTCCCAGAGACAGGTACAATACAGAGCTCCCTCTACATTATCCTGACACTGTAACCCCCCTCTTTATACCCAGTGTCAGCATCGAACTCTCCAGAGACAGGTACAATACAGAGCTCCCCCTACATTACCCTGACACTGTAACCCCCCCACTTTATACCCAGTGTCAGCATCAAACTCTCCCAGAGACAGGTACAATACAGAGCTCCCTCTACATTACCCTGACACTGTAACCCCCCCACTTTATACCCAGTGTCAGCATCGAACTCTCCCAGAGACAGGGACAATACAGAGCTCCCCTACATTCCCCTGACACTGTAACCCCCCCACTTTATACCCAGTGTCAGCATCGAACTCTCCCAGAGACAGGTACAATACAGAGCTCCCCCTACATTACCCTGACACTGTAAGCCCCCCCCCACTTTATACCCAGTGTCAGCATCGAACTCTCCCAGAGACAGGTACAATACAGAGATCCCTCTACATTACCCTGACACTGTAACCCCCCCACTTTATACCCAGTGTCAGCATCGAACTCTCCCAGAGACAGGTACAATACAGAGCCCCCTCTACATTACCCTGACACTGTAACCCCCCCACTTTATACCCAGTGTCAGCATCAAACTCTCCCAGAGACAGGTACAATACAGAGCTCCCTCTACATTACCCTGACACTGTAACCCCCTCCCACTTTATACCCAGTGTCAGCATCGAACTCTCCCAGAGACAGGTACAATACAGAGCTCCCTCTACATTACCCTGACACTGTAACCCCCCCACTTTATACCCAGTGTCAGCATCGAACTCTCTCAGAGACAGGTACAATACAGAGCTCCCTCTACATTACCCTGACACTGTAACCCTCCCACTTTATACCCAGTGTCAGCATCGAACTCTCCCAGAGACAGGTACAATACAGAGCTCCCCCTACATTACCCTGACACTGTAACCCCCCCCCCC
The DNA here is from genome assembly GCF_047496885.1 of Scyliorhinus torazame. Lineage (NCBI taxonomy): Eukaryota > Metazoa > Chordata > Chondrichthyes > Carcharhiniformes > Scyliorhinidae > Scyliorhinus > Scyliorhinus torazame. The sequence goes on along the minus strand of NC_092725.1, from coordinate 8,704,296 downwards.
CACTTTATACCCAGTGTCAGCATCGAACTCTCCCAGAGACAGGTACAATACAGAGCTCCCTCTACATTACCCTGACACTGTAACCCCCCCCCACTTTATACCCAGTGTCAGCATCGAACTCTCCCAGAGACAGGGACAATACAGAGATCCCTCTACATTACCCTGACACTGTAACCCCCCCACTTTATACCCAGTGTCAGCATCAAACTCTCCCAGAGACAGGTACAATACAGAGCTCCCTCTACATTACCCTGACACTGTAACCCCCCCACTTTATACCCAGTGTCAGCATCGAACTCTCCCAGAGACAGGGAAAATACAGAGCTCCCTCGACATTACCCTGACACTGTAACCCCCCCCACTTTATACCCAGTGTCAGCATCGAACTCTCCCAGAGACAGGTACAATACAGAGCTCCCTCTACATTACCCTGACACTGTAACCCCCCCACTTTATACCCAGTGTCAGCATCAAACTCTCCCAGAGACAGGTACAATACAGAGCTCCCTCTACATTACCCTGACACTGTAACCCCCCCACTTTATACCCAGTGTCAGCATCGAACTCTCCCAGAGACAGGTATAATACAGAGCCCCCTCTACATTACCCTGACACTGTAACCCCCCCACTTTATACCCAGTGTCAGCATCGAACTCTCCCAGAGACAGGGACAATACAGAGCTCCCTCTACATTACCCTGACACTGTAACCCCCCCACTTTATACCCAGTGTCAGCATCGAACTCTCCCAGAGACAGGTACAATACAGAGCTCCCTCTACATTATCCTGACACTGTAACCCCCCCTCTTTATACCAGTGTCAGCATCGAACTCTCCCAGAGACAGGTACAATACAGAGCTCCCCCTACATTACCCTGACACTGTAACCCCCCCACTTTATACCCAGTGTCAGCATCAAACTCTCCAGAGACAGGTACAATACAGAGCTCCCTCTACATTACCCTGACACTGTAACCCCCCCACTTTATACCCAGTGTCAGCATCGAACTCTCCCAGAGACAGGGACAATACAGAGCTCCCCCTACATTCCCCTGACACTGTAACCCCCCCACTTTATACCCAGTGTCAGCATCGAACTCTCCCAGAGACAGGTACAATACAGAGCTCCCCCTACATTACCCTGACACTGTAAGCCCCCCCCCCACTTTATACCCAGTGTCAGCATCGAACTCTCCCAGAGACAGGTACAATACAGAGATCCCTCTACATTACCCTGAAACTGTAACCCCCCACTTTATACCCAGTGTCAGCATCGAACTCTCCCAGAGACAGGTACAATACAGAGCCCCCTCTACATTACCCTGACACTGTAACCCCCCCCACTTTATACCCAGTGTCAGCATCAAACTCTCCCAGAGACAGGTACAATACAGAGCTCCCTCTACATTACCCTGACACTGTAACCCCCCCACTTTATACCCAGTGTCAGCATCGAACTCTCCCAGAGACAGGGACAATACAGAGCTCCCTCTACATTACCCTGACACTGTAACCCCCCCACTTTATACCCAGTGTCAGCATCGAACTCTCCCAGAGACAGGTACAATACTGAGCTCCCTCTACATTACCCTGACACTGTAACCCCCCCACTTTATACCCAGTGTCAGCATCGAACTCTCCCAGAGACAGGTACAATACAGAGCTCCCTCTACATTACCCTGACACTGTAACCCCCCCACTTTATACCCAGTGTCAGCATCGAACTCTCCAGAGACAGGTACAATACAGAGCTCCCTCTACATTACCCTGACACTGTAACCCCCCACTTTATACCCAGTGTCAGCATCGAACTCTCTCAGAGACAGGTACAATACAGAGCCCCCTCTACGTTACCCTGACACTGTAACCCCTCCCACTTTATACCCAGTGTCAGCATCAAACTCTCCCAGAGACAGGTACAATACAGAGCTCCCTCTACATTACCCTGACACTGTAACCCCCCCACTTTATACCCAGTGACAGCATCAAACTCTCCCAGAGACAGGTACAATACAGAGCTCCCTCTACATTCCCCTGACACTGTAACCCCCCCACTTTATACCCAGTGACAGCATCAAACTCTCCCAGAGACAGGTACAATACAGAGCTCCCTCTACATTACACTGACACTGTAACCCCCCCACTTTTTACCCAGTGTCAGCATCGAACTCTCCCAGAGACAGGGACAATACAGAGCTCCCTCTACATTACCCTGACGCTGTAACCCCCCCACTTTATACCCAGTGTCAGCATCGAACTCTCCCAGAGACATGTACAATACAGTGCTCCCTCTACATTACCCTGACACTGTAACCCCCCCACTTTATACCCAGTGTCAGCATCGAACTCTCCCAGAGACAGGTACAATACAGAGCACCCCTACATTACCCTGACACTGTAACCCCCCACTTTATACCCAGTGACAGCATCGAACTCTCCCAGAGACAGGTACAATACAGAGCTCCCTCTACATTACACTGACACTGTAACCCCCCACTTTTTACCCAGTGTCAGCATCGAACTCTCCCAGAGACAGGTACAATACAGAGCTCCCTCTACATTACCCTGACACTGTAACCCCCCACTTTATACCCAGTGTCAGCATCGAACTCTCCCAGAGACAGGGACAATACAGAGCTCCCTCTACATTACCCTGCACTGTAACCCCCCCCACTTTATACCCAGTGTCAGCATCGAACTCTCCCAGAGACAGGTACAATACAGAGCTCCCTCTACATTACCCTGACACTAACCCCCCCACTTTATACCCAGTGTCAGCATCGAAATCTCCCAGAGACAGGTACAATACAGAGCTCCCTCTACATTACCCTGACACTGTAACCCCCCCCACTTTATACCCAGTGTCAGCATCAAACTCTCCCAGAGACAGGTACAATACAGAGCTCCCTTTACACTACCCTGACACTGTAACCCCCCACTTTATACCCAGTGTCAGCATCAAACTCTCCCAGAGACAGGTACAATACAGAGCTCCCTCTACATTACCCTGACACTGTAACCCCCCCACTTTATACCCAGTGTCAGCATCAAACTCTCCCAGAGACAGGTACAATACAGAGCTTCCCTCTACATTACCCTGACACTGTAACCCCCCCTACTTTATACCCAGTGTCAGCATCGAACTCTCCCAGAGACAGGTACAATACAGAGCTCCCTCTACATTACCCTGACACTGTAACCCCCCCACTTTATACCCAGTGTCAGCATCGAACTCTCCCAGAGACAGGTACAATACAGAGCTCCCTCTACATTACCCTGACACTGTAACCCCCCCACTTTATACCCAGTGTCAGCATCCAACTCTCCCAGAGACAGGTACAATACAGAGCTCCCTCTACATTACCCTGACACTGTAACCCCCCCACTTTATACCCAGTGTCAGCATCGAACTCTCCCAGAGATAGGTACAATACAGAGCTCCCTCTACATTACCCTGACACTGTAACCACCCCACTTTATACCCAGTGTCAGCATCAAACTCTCCCAGAGACAGGTACAATACAGAGCTCCCTCTACATTACCCTGACACTGTACCCCCCCCCCCCCCCCCACTTTATACCCAGTGTCAGCATCGAACTCTCCCAGAGACAGGTACAATACAGAGCTCCCCCTAAATTACCCTGACACTGTAACCCCCCCCCCCACTTTATACCCAGTGTCAGCATCGAACTCTCCCAGAGACAGGTACAATACAGAGATCTCTCTACATTACCCTGACACTGTAACCCCCCCACTTTATACCCAGTGTCAGCATCGAACTCTCCCAGAGACAGGTACAATACAGAGCCCCCTCTACATTACCCTGACACTGTAACCCCCCCACTTTATACCCAGTGTCAGCATCAAACTCTCCCAGAGACAGGTACAATACAGAGCCCCCTCTACATTACCCTGACACTGTAACCCCCCCACTTTATACCCAGTGTCAGCATCAAACTCTCCCAGAGACAGGTACAATACAGAGCTCCCTCTACATTACCCTGACACTGTAACCCCCCCCACTTTATACCCAGTGTCAGCATCGAACTCTCCCAGAGACAGGGACAATACAGAGCTCCCTCTACATTCCCCTGACACTGTAACCCCCCCACTTTATACCCAGTGTCAGCATCGAACTCTCCCAGAGACAGGTACAATACTGAGCTCCCTCTACATTACCCTGACACTGTAACCCCCCCACTTTATACCCAGTGTCAGCATCGAACTCTCCCAGAGACAGGTACAATACAGAGCTCCCTCTACATTACCCTGACACTGTAACCCCCCCACTTTATACCCAGTGTCAGCATCGAACTCTCCCAGAGACAGGTACAATACAGAGCTCCCTCTACATTACCCTGACACTGTAACCCCCCCCACTTTATACCCAGTGTCAGCATCGAACTCTCCCAGAGACAGGGACAATACAGAGCTCCCTCTACATTCCCCTGACACTGTAACCCCCCCACTTTATACCCAGTGTCAGCATCGAACTCTCCCAGAGACAGGGACAATACAGAGCTCCCTCTACATTACCCTGACGCTGTAACCCCCCCACTTTATACCCAGTGTCAGCATCGAACTCTCCCAGAGACAGGTACAATACAGTGCTCCCTCTACATTACCCTGACACTGTAACCCCCCCACTTTATACCCAGTGTCAGCATCGAACTCTCCCAGAGACAGGTACAATACAGAGCTCCCCTACATTACCCTGACACTTTAACCCCCCACTTTATACCCAGTGACAGCATCAAACTCTCCCAGAGACAGGTACAATACAGAGCTCCCTCTACATTACACTGACACTGTAACCCCCCCACTTTTTACCCAGTGTCAGCATCGAACTCTCCCAGAGACAGGTACAATACAGAGCTCCCTCTACATTACCCTGACACTGTAACCCCCCACTTTATACCCAGTGTCAGCATCGAACTCTCCCAGAGACAGGGACAATACAGAGCTCCCTCTACATTACCCTGCACTGTAACCCCCCCCACTTTATACCCAGTGTCAGCATCGAACTCTCCCAGAGACAGGTACAATACAGAGCTCCCTCTACATTACCCTGACACTGTAACCCCCCCACTTTATACCCAGTGTCAGCATCGAAATCTCCCAGAGACAGGTACAATACAGAGCTCCCTCTACATTACCCTGACACTGTAACCCCCCCACTTTATACCCAGTGTCAGCATCAAACTCTCCCAGAGACAGGTACAATACAGAGCTCCCTTTACACTACCCTGACACTGTAACCTCCCCACTTTATACCCAGTGTCAGCATCAAACTCTCCCAGAGACAGGTACAATACAGAGCTCCCTCTACATTACCCTGACACTGTAACCACCCCACTTTATACCCAGTGTCAGCATCAAACTCTCCCAGAGACAGGTACAATACAGAGCTCCCTCTACATTACCCTGACACTGTAACCCCCCCACTTTATACCCAGTGTCAGCACGAACTCTCCCAGAGACAGGTACAATACAGAGCTCCCTCTACATTACCCTGACACTGTAACCCCCCCACTTTATACCCAGTGTCAGCATCGAACTCTCCCAGAGACAGGTACAATACAGAGCTCCCTCTACATTACCCTGACACTGTAACCCCCCCACTTTATACCCAGTGTCAGCATCGAACTCTCCCAGAGACAGGTACAATACAGAGCTCCCTCTACATTACCCTGACACTGTAACCCCCCCCCCCCACTTTATACCCAGTGTCAGCATCGAACTCTCCCAGAGACAGGTACAATACGGAGCTCCCTTTACATTACCCTGACACTGTAACTCCCCCCAATTTATACCCAGTGTCAGCATCGAACTCTCCCAGAGACAGGTACAATACAGAGCTCCCTCTACATTACCCTGACACTGTAACCCTCCCACTTTATACCCAGTGTCAGCATCGAACTCTCCCAGAGGCAGGTACAATACAGAGCTCCCTCTACATTACCCTGACACTGTAACCCCCCCCCACTTTATACCCAGTGTCAGCATCCAACTCTCTCAAAGACAGGTACAATACAGAGCTCCCCCTTCATTACCCTGACACTGTAACCCCCCCACTTTATACCCAGTGTCAGCATCGAACTCTCCCAGAGACAGGTACAATACAGAGCTCCCTCTACATTACCCTGACACTGTAACCCCCCCATTTTATACCCAGTGTCAGCATCGAACTCTCCCAGAGACAGGGACAATACAGAGCTCCCTCTACATTACCCTGACACTGTAACCCCCCCACTTTATACCCAGTGTCAGCATCGAACTCTCCCAGAGACAGGTACAATACAGAGCTCCCCCTACATTACCCTGACACTGTAACCCCCCCACTTTATACCCAGTGTCAGCATCGAACTCTCCCAGAGACAGGTACAATACAGAGCTCCCTCTACATTCCCCTGACACTGTAACCCCCCCACTTTATACCCAGTGTCAGCATCGAACTCTCCCAGAGACAGGTACAATACAGAGCTCCCCCTACATTACCCTGACACTGTAACGCCCCCCCCCCACTTTATACCCAGTGTCAGCATCGAACTCTCCCAGAGACAGGTACAATACAGAGCTCCCTCTACATTACCCTGACACTGTAACCCCCCCACTTTATACCCAGTGTCAGCATCGAACTCTCCCAGAGACAGGTACAATACAGAGCTCCCTCTACATTACCCTGACACTGTAACCCCCCCACTTTATACCCAGTGTCAGCATCGAACTCTCCCAGAGACAGGTACAATACAGAGCTCCCTCTACATTACCCTGACACTGTAACCCCCCCACTTTATACCCAGTGTCAGCATCGAACTCTCCCAGAGACAGGTACAATACAGAGCTCCCTCTACATTACCCTGACACTGTAACCCCCCCACTTTATACCCAGTGTCAGCATCGAACTCTCCCAGAGACAGGTACAATACAGAGCTCCCTCTTCATTACCCTGACACTGTAACCCCCCCACTTTATACCCAGTGTCAGCATCGAACTCTCCCAGAGACAGGTACAATACAGAGCTCCCTCTACATTACCCTGACACTGTAACCCCCCCACTTTATACCCAGTGTCAGCACCGAACTTGCCCAGAGACAGGGACAATACAGAGCTCCCTCTACATTCCACTGACACTGTAACCCCCCCAGTTTATACCCAGTGTCAGCATCAAACTCTCCCAGAGACAGGTACAATACAGAGCTCCCTCTACATTACCCTGACACTGTAACCCCCCCACTTTATATCCAGTGTCAGCATCGAACTCTCCCAGAGACAGGTACAATACAGAGCTCCCTCTACATTACCCTGACACTGTAACCCCCCCACTTTATACCCAGTGTCAGCATCGAACTCTCCCAGAGACAGGTACAATACAGAGCTCCCTCTACATTACCCTGACACTGTAACCCTCCCACTTTATACCCAGTGTCAGCATCGAACTCTCCCAGAGACAGGTACAATACAGAGCTCCCTCTACATTCCCCTGACAGTGTAACCCCCCCACTTTATACCCAGTGTCAACATCGAACTCTCCCAGAGACAGGTACAATACAGAGCTCCCTCTACATTACCCTGACACTGTAACCCCCCCACTTTATACCCAGTGTCAGCATCGAACTCTGCCAGAGACAGGTACAATACAGAGCTCCCTCTACATTACCCTGACACTGTAACCACCCCCCCCCCCCACTTTATACCCAGTGTCAGCATCGAACTCTCCCAGAGACAGGTACAATACAGAGCTCCCTCTACATTACCCTGACACTGTAACCCCCCCCCCCCACTTTATACCCAGTGTCAGCATCGAACTCTCCCAGAGACAGGGACAATACAGAGCTCCCTCTACATTACCCTGACACTGTAACCCCCCCACTTTATACCCAGTGTCAGCATCAAACTCTCCCAGAGACAGGGACAATACAGAGCTCCCTCTACATTACCCTGCACTGTAACCCCCCCCACTTTATACCCAGTGTCAGCATCGAACTCTCCCAGAGACAGGTACAATACAGAGCTCCCTCTACATTACCCTGACACTGTAACCACCCCACTTTATACCCAGTGTCAGCATCAAACTCTCCCAGAGACAGGTACAATACAGAGCTCCCTCTACATTACCCTGACACTGTAACCCCCCCACTTTATACCCAGTGTCAGCACGAACTCTCCCAGAGACAGGTACAATACAGAGCTCCCTCTACATTACCCTGACACTGTAACCCCCCCACTTTATACCCAGTGTCAGCATCGAACTCTCCCAGAGACAGGTACAATACAGAGCTCCCTCTACATTACCCTGACACTGTAACCCCCCCACTTTATACCCAGTGTCAGCATCGAACTCCCCCAGAGACAGGTACAATACAGAGCTCCCTCTACATTACCCTGACACTGTAACCCCCCCCCCCACTTTATACCCAGTGTCAGCATCGAACTCTCCCAGAGACAGGTACAATACGGAGCTCCCTTTACATTACCCTGACACTGTAACTCCCCCCAATTTATACCCAGTGTCAGCATCGAACTCTCCCAGAGACAGGTACAATACAGAGCTCCCTCTACATTACCCTGACACTGTAACCCTCCCACTTTATACCCAGTGTCAGCATCGAACTCTCCCAGAGGCAGGTACAATACAGAGCTCCCTCTACATTACCCTGACACTGTAACCCCCCCCCACTTTATACCCAGTGTCAGCATCCAACTCTCTCAAAGACAGGTACAATACAGAGCTCCCCCTTCATTACCCTGACACTGTAACCCCCCCACTTTATACCCAGTGTCAGCATCGAACTCTCCCAGAGACAGGTACAATACAGAGCTCCCTCTACATTACCCTGACACTGTAACCCCCCCACTTTATACCCAGTGTCAGCATCGAACTCTCCCAGAGACAGGGACAATACAGAGCTCCCTCTACATTACCCTGACACTGTAACCCCCCCACTTTATACCCAGTGTCAGCATCGAACTCTCCCAGAGACAGGTACAATACAGAGCTCCCCCTACATTACCCTGACACTGTAACCCCCCCACTTTATACCCAGTGTCAGCATCGAACTCTCCCAGAGACAGGTACAATACAGAGCTCCCTCTACATTCCCCTGACACTGTAACCCCCCCACTTTATACCCAGTGTCAGCATCGAACTCTCCCAGAGACAGGTACAATACAGAGCTCCCCCTACATTACCCTGACACTGTAACGCCCCCCCCCCACTTTATACCCAGTGTCAGCATCGAACTCTCCCAGAGACAGGTACAATACAGAGCTCCCTCTACATTACCCTGACACTGTAACCCCCCCACTTTATACCCAGTGTCAGCATCGAACTCTCCCAGAGACAGGTACAATACAGAGCTCCCTCTACATTACCCTGACACTGTAACCCCCCCACTTTATACCCAGTGTCAGCATCGAACTCTCCCAGAGACAGGTACAATACAGAGCTCCCTCTACATTACCCTGACACTGTAACCCCCCCACTTTATACCCAGTGTCAGCATCGAACTCTCCCAGAGACAGGTACAATACAGAGCTCCCTCTACATTACCCTGACACTGTAACCCCCCCACTTTATACCCAGTGTCAGCATCGAACTCTCCCAGAGACAGGTACAATACAGAGCCCCCTCTACATCACCCTGACACTGTATCCCCCCCACTTTATACCCAGTGCCAGCATCGAACTCTCCCAGAGACAGGTACATTACAGAGCCCCCTCTACATTACCCTGACACTGTAACCCCCCCCACTTTATACCCAGTGTCAGCATCGAACTCTCCCAGAGACAGGTACAATACAGAGCTCCCTCTACATTACCCTGACACTGTAACCCCCCCACTTTATACCCAGTGTCAGCATCGAACTCTCCCAGAGACAGGTACAATACAGAGCTCCCTCTACATTACCCTGACACTGTAACCCCCCCACTTTATACCCAGTGTCAGCACCGAACTTGCCCAGAGACAGGGACAATACAGAGCTCCCTCTACATTCCACTGACACTGTAACCCCCCCAGTTTATACCCAGTGTCAGCATCAAACTCTCCCAGAGACAGGTACAATACAGAGCTCCCTCTACATTACCCTGACACTGTAACCCCCCCACTTTATATCCAGTGTCAGCATCGAACTCTCCCAGAGACAGGTACAATACAGAGCTCCCTCTACATTACCCTGACACTGTAACCCCCCCACTTTATACCCAGTGTCAGCATCGAACTCTCCCAGAGACAGGTACAATACAGAGCTCCCTCTACATTACCCTGACACTGTAACCCTCCCACTTTATACCCAGTGTCAGCATCGAACTCTCCCAGAGACAGGTACAATACAGAGCTCCCTCTACATTCCCCTGACAGTGTAACCCCCCCACTTTATACCCAGTGTCAACATCGAACTCTCCCAGAGACAGGTACAATACAGAGCTCCCTCTACATTACCCTGACACTGTAACCCCCCCACTTTATACCCAGTGTCAGCATCGAACTCTGCCAGAGACAGGTACAATACAGAGCTCCCTCTACATTACCCTGACACTGTAACCCTCCCACTTTATACCCAGTGTCAGCATCAAACTCTCCCAGAGACAGGTACAATACAGAGCTCCCCCTACATTACCCTGACACTGTAACCCCCCTACTTTATACCCAGTGTCAGCATCGAGCTCTCCCAGAGACAGGGACAATACAGAGCTCCCTCTACATTCCCCTGACACTGTAACCCCCCCACTTTATACCCAGTGTCAGCATCGAACACTCCCAGAGACAGGGACAATACAGAGCTCCCTCTACATTACCCTGACACTGTAACCCCCCCACTTTATACCCAGTGTCAGCATCAAACTCTCCCAGAGACAGGTACAATACAGAGCTCCCTCTACATTACCCTGACACTGTAACCCCCCCACTTTATACCCAGTGTCAGCATCAAACTCTCCCAGAGACAGGGACAATACAGAGCTCCCTCTACATTACCCTGACACTGTAACCCCCCCACTTTATACCCAGTGTCAGCATCAAACTCTCCCAGAGACAGGTACAATACAGAGCTCCCTCTACATTACCCTGACACAGTAACCCCCCCACTTTATACCCAGTGTCAGCATCGAACTCTCCCAGAGACAGGGACAATACAGAGCTCCCTCTACATTCCCCTGACACTGTAACCCCCCCACTTTATACCCAGTGTCAGCATCGAACTGTCCCAGAGACAGGTACAATACAGAGCTCCCCCTACATTACCCTGACACTGTAACCGCCCCCCCACTTTATACCCAGTGTCAGCATCGAACTCTCCCAGAGACAGGTACAATACAGAGCCCCCTCTACATTACCCTGACACTGTAACCCCCCCACTTTATACCCAGTGTCAGCATCAAACTCTCCCAGAGACAGGTACAATGCAGAGCTCCCTCTACATTTCCCTGACACTGTAACCCCCCCACTTTATACCCAGTGTCAGCATCGAACTCTCCCAGAGACAGGTACAATACAGAGCTCCCCCTACATTACCCTGACACTGTAACCCCCCCACTTTATACCCAGTGTCAGCATCAAACTCTCCCAGAGACAGGTACAATGCAGAGCTCCCTCTACATTACCCTGACACTGTAACCCCCCTACTTTATACCCAGTGTCAGCATCGAGCTCTCCCAGAGACAGGGACAATACAGAGCTCCCTCTACATTCCCCTGACACTGTAACCCCCCCACTTTATACCCAGTGTCAGCATCGAACTCTCCCAGAGACAGGGACAATACAGAGCTCCCTCTACATTACCCTGACACTGTAACCCCCCCACTTTATACCCAGTGTCAGCATCAAACTCTCCCAGAGACAGGTACAATACAGAGCTCCCTCTACATTACCCTGACACTGTAACCCCCCCACTTTATACCCAGTGTCAGCATCAAACTCTCCCAGAGACAGGGACAATACAGAGCTCCCTCTACATTACCCTGACACTGTAACCCCCCCACTTTATACCCAGTGTCAGCATCAAACTCTCCCAGAGACAGGTACAATACAGAGCTCCCTCTACATTACCCTGACACAGTAACCCCCCCCACTTTATACCCAGTGTCAGCATCGAACTCTCCCAGAGACAGGGACAATACAGAGCTCCCTCTACATTCCCCTGACACTGTAACCCCCCCACTTTATACCCAGTGTCAGCATCGAACTGTCCCAGAGACAGGTACAATACAGAGCTCCCCCTACATTACCCTGACACTGTAACCGCCCCCCCACTTTATACCCAGTGTCAGCATCGAACTCTCCCAGAGACAGGTACAATACAGAGCCCCCTCTACATTACCCTGACACTGGAACCCCCCCACTTTATACCCAGTGTCAGCATCGAACTCTCCCAGAGACAGGTACAATACAGAGCTCCCTCTACATTACCCTGACACTGTAACCCCCCACTTTATACCCAGTGTCAGCATCAAACTCTCCCAGAGACAGGTACAATACAGAGCTCCCCCTACATTACCCTGACACTGTAACCCCCCCACTTTATACCCAGTGTCAGCATCAAACTCTCCCAGAGACAGGTACAATACAGAGCTCCCTCTACATTACCCTGACACTGTAACCCCCCCACTTTATACCCAGTGTCAGCATCGAGCTCTCCCAGAGACAGGGACAATACAGAGCTCCCTCTACATTCCCCTGACACTGTAACCCCCCCACTTTATACCCAGTGTCAGCATCGAACTCTCCCAGAGACAGGTACAATACAGAGCTCCCTCTACATTACCCTGACACTGTAACCCCCCACTTTATACCCAGTGTCAGCATCAAACTCTCCCAGAGACAGGTACAATACAGAGCTCCCTCTACATTACCCTGACACTGTAACCCCCCACTTTATACCCAGTGTCAGCATCGAACTCTCCCAGAGACAGGGACAATACAGAGCTCCCTCTACATTCCCCTGACACTGTAACCCCCCCACTTTATACCCAGTGTCAGCATCGAACTCTCCCAGAGACAGGTACAATACAGAGCTCCCCATACATTACCCTGAGACTGTAACCCCCCCCACTTTATACCCAGTGTCAGCATCGAACTCTCCCAGAGACAGGTACAATACAGAGCTCCCTCTACATTCCCCTGACACTGTAACCCCCCCCCGCTTTATACCCAGTGTCAGCATCCAACTCTCCCAGAGACAGGTACAATACAGAGCTCACTCTACATTACCCTAACACTGTAACCCCCCCCCACTTTACACCCAGTGTCAGCATCGAACTCTCCCAGAGACAGGTACAATACAGAGCTCCCCCTACATTACCCTAACACTGTAACCCCCCCCCACTTTATACCCAGTGTCAGCATCGAACTCTCCCAGAGACAGGTACAATACAGAGCTCCCTCTACATTACCCTGACACTGTAACCCCCCCCCCACTTTATACCCAGTGTCAGCATCGAGCTCTCCCAGATTCAGGTACAATACAGAGCTCCCTCTACATTACCCTGACACTGTAACCCTCCCACTTTATACCCAGTGTCAGCATCGAACTCTCCCAGAGACAGGTACAATGCAGAGCTCCCTCTACATTACCCTGACACTGTAACCCCCCCACTTTATACCCAGTGTCAGCATCAAACTCTCCCAGAGACAGGTACAATACAGAGCTCCCCCTACATTACCCTGACACTGTAACCCCCCCACTTTATACCCAGTGTCAGCATCAAACTCTCCCAGAGACGGGTACAATACAGAACTCCCCCTACATTACCCTGACACTGTAACCCCCCCACTTTATACCCAGTGTCAGCATCGAACTCTCCCAGAGACAGGTACAATACAGAGCTCCCTCTACATTACCCTGACACTGTAACCCCCCCCACTTTATACCCAGTGTCAGCATCGAACTCTCCCAGAGACAGGTACAATACAGAACTCCCCCTACATTACCCTGACACTGTAACCCCCCCACTTTATACCCAGTGTCAGCATCGAACTCTCCCAGAGACAGGTACAATACAGAGCTCCCTCTACATTACCCTGACACTGTAACCCCCCCCACTTTATACCCAGTGTCAGCATCAAACTCTCCCAGAGACAGGTACAATACAGAGCTCCCTCTACATTACCCTGACACTGTAACCCCCCCACTTTATACCCAGTGTCAGCATCAAACTCTCCCAGAGACAGGGACAATACAGAGCTCCCTCTACATTACCCTGACACTGTAACCCCCCCACTTTGTACCCAGTGTCAGCATCGAACTCTCCCAGAGACAGGTACAATACAGAGCTCCCTCTACATTACCCTGACACTGTAACCCCCCCACTTTATACCCAGTGTCAGCATCGAACTCTCCCAGAGACAGGTACAATACAGAGCTCCCTCTACATTACCCTGACACTGTAACCCCCCCACTTTATACCCAGTGTCAGCATCGAACTCTCCCAGAGACAGGTACAATACAGAGGTCCCTCTACATTACCCTGACACTGTAACCCCCCCACTTTATACCCAGTGTCAGCATCGAACTCTCCCAGAGACAGGTACAATACAGAGCTCCCTCTACATTGCCCTGACACTGTAACCCCCCCACTTTATACCCAGTGTCAGCATCGAACTCTCCCAGAGACAGGGACAATACAGAGCTCCCTCAACATTACCCTGACACTGTAACCCCCCCACTTTATACCCAGTGTCAGCATCGAACTCTGCCAGAGACAGGTACAATACAGAGCTCCCTCTACATTACCCTGACACTGTAACCCCCCCACTTTATACCCAGTGTCAGCATCAAACTCTCCCAGAGACAGGTACAATACAGAGCTCCCTCTACATTACCCTGACACTGTAACCCCCCCCCACTTTATACCCAGTGTCAGCATCAAACTCTCCCAGAGACAGGTACAATACAGAGCTCCCTCTACATTACCCTGACACTGTAATCTCCCCATTTTATACCCAGTGTCAGCATCAAACTCTCCCAGAGACAGGTACAATACAGAGCTCCCTCTACATTACCCTGACACTGTAAACCCCCCCCCCCACTTTATACCCAGTGTCAGCATCGAACTCTCCCAGAGACAGGTACAATACAGAGCTCCCTCTACATTACCCTGACACTGTAACCCCCCCACTTTATACCCAGTGTCAGCATCGAACTCTCCCAGAGACAGGTACAATACAGAGCTCCCTCTACATTACCCTGACACTGTAACCCCCCCACTTTATACCCAGTGTCAGCATCGAACTTTCCCAGAGACAGGGACAATACAGAGCTCCCTCTACATTACCCTGACACTGTAACCCCCCCACTTTATACCCAGTGTCAGCATCAAACTCTCCCAGAGACAGGTACAATACAGAGCTCCCTCTACATTACCCTGACACTGTAAACCGCCCCCCCCCACCCTATACCCAGTGTCAGCATCGAACTCTCCCAGAGACAGGTACAATGCAGAGCTCCCTCTACATTACCCTGACACTGTAACCCCCCCCCCACTTTATACCCAGTGTCAGCATCGAACTCGCCCAGCGACAGGTACAATACAGAGCTCCCTCTACATTACCCTGACACTGCAACCCCCCCACTTTATACCCAGTGTCAGCATCGAACTCTCCCCGAGACAGGTACAATACAGAGCTCCCTCTACATTACCCTGACACTGTGACCCCTCACTTTACACACAGTGTCAGCATCGAACTCTCCCAGAGACAGGTACAATACAGAGCTCCCTCTACATTACCCTGACACTGTAACCCCCCCACTTTATACCCAGTGTCAGCATCGAACTCTCCCAGAGACAGGTACAATACAGAGCTCCCTCTACATTACCCTGACACTGTAACCCCCCCACTTTATACCCAGTGTCTGCATCGAACTCTCCCAGAGACAGGTACAATACAGAGCTCCCTCTACATTACCCTGACACTGTAACCCCCCCACTTTATACCCAGTGTCAGCATCGAACTCTCCCAGAGACAGGGACAATACAGAGCCCCCTCTACATTACCCTGACACTGTAACCCTCCCACTTTATACCCAGTGTCAGCATCAAACTCTCCCAGAGACAGGTACAATACAGAGCTCCCCCTACATTACCCTGACACTGTAACCCCCCCACTTTATACCCAGAGTCAGCATCGAACTCTCCCAGAGACAGGTACAATACAGAGCTCCCTCTACATTACCCTGACACTGTACCCCCCCACTTTATACCCAGTGTCAGCATCGAACTCTCCCAGAGACAGGTACAATACAGAGCTCCCTCTACATTACCCTGACACTGTAACCCCCCCCCACTTTATACCCAGTGTCAGCATCGAACTCTCCCAGAGACAGGTACAATACAGAGCTCCCCCTACATTACCCTGAGACTGTAACCCCCCCCCACTTTATACCCAGTGTCAGCATTGAACTCTCCCAGAGACAGGTACAATACAGAGCTCCCTCTACATTCCCCTGACACTGTAACCCCCCCCCGCTTTATACCCAGTGTCAGCATCGAACTCTCCCAGAGACAGGTACAATGCAGAGCTCCCTCTACATTACCCTGACACTGTAACCCCCCCACTTTATACCCAGTGTCAGCATCGAACTCTCCCAAAGACAGGTACAATGCAGAGCTCCCTCTACATTACCCTGACACTGTAACCCCCCCACTTTATACCCAGTGTCAGCATCGAACTCTCCCAAAGACAGGTACAATACAGAGCTCCCTCTACATTACCCGGACACTGTAACCCCCCCACTTTATACCCAGTGTCAGCATCGAACTCTCCCAGAGACAGGTACAATACAGAACTCCCCCTACATTACCCTGACACTGTAACCCCCCCACTTTATACCCAGTGTCAGCATCGAACTCTCCCAGAGACAGGTACAATACAGAGCTCCCTCTACATTACCCTGACACTGTAACCCCCCCACTTTATACCCAGTGTCAGCATCAAACTCTCCCAGAGACAGGTACAATACACAGCTCCCTCTACATTACCCTGACACTGTAACCCCCCCACTTTATACCCAGTGTCAGCATCGAACTCTCCCAGAGACAGGTACAATACAGAGCTCCCTCTACATTACCCTGACACTGTAACCCCCCCACTTTATACCCAGTGTCAGCATCGAACTCTCCCAGAGACAGGTACAATACAGAGCTCCCTCTACATTACCCTGACACTGTAACCCCCCCACTTTATACCCAGTGTCAGCATCGAACTCTCCCAGAGACAGGTACAATACAGAGGTCCCTCTACATTACCCTGACACTGTAACCCCCCCACTTTATACCCAGTGTCAGCATCGAACTCTCCCAGAGACAGGTACAATACAGAGCTCCCTCTACATTACCCTGACACTGTAACCCCCCCCCACTTTATACCCAGTGTCAGCATCAAACTCTCCCAGAGACAGGTACAATACAGAGCTCCCTCTACATTACCCTGACACAGTAACCCCCCCCACTTTATACCCAGTGTCAGCATCGAACTCTCCCAGAGACAGGGACAATACAGAGCTCCCTCTACATTCCCCTGACACTGTAACCCCCCCACTTTATACCCAGTGTCAGCATCGAACTGTCCCAGAGACAGGTACAATACAGAGCTCCCCCTACATTACCCTGACACTGTAACCGCCCCCCCACTTTATACCCAGTGTCAGCATCGAACTCTCCCAGAGACAGGTACAATACAGAGCCCCCTCTACATTACCCTGACACTGGAACCCCCCCACTTTATACCCAGTGTCAGCATCGAACTCTCCCAGAGACAGGTACAATACAGAGCTCCCTCTACATTACCCTGACACTGTAACCCCCCACTTTATACCCAGTGTCAGCATCAAACTCTCCCAGAGACAGGTACAATACAGAGCTCCCCCTACATTACCCTGACACTGTAACCCCCCCACTTTATACCCAGTGTCAGCATCAAACTCTCCCAGAGACAGGTACAATACAGAGCTCCCTCTACATTACCCTGACACTGTAACCCCCCCACTTTATACCCAGTGTCAGCATCGAGCTCTCCCAGAGACAGGGACAATACAGAGCTCCCTCTACATTCCCCTGACACTGTAACCCCCCCACTTTATACCCAGTGTCAGCATCGAACTCTCCCAGAGACAGGTACAATACAGAGCTCCCTCTACATTACCCTGACACTGTAACCCCCCACTTTATACCCAGTGTCAGCATCAAACTCTCCCAGAGACAGGTACAATACAGAGCTCCCTCTACATTACCCTGACACTGTAACCCCCCACTTTATACCCAGTGTCAGCATCGAACTCTCCCAGAGACAGGGACAATACAGAGCTCCCTCTACATTCCCCTGACACTGTAACCCCCCCACTTTATACCCAGTGTCAGCATCGAACTCTCCCAGAGACAGGTACAATACAGAGCTCCCCATACATTACCCTGAGACTGTAACCCCCCCCACTTTATACCCAGTGTCAGCATCGAACTCTCCCAGAGACAGGTACAATACAGAGCTCCCTCTACATTCCCCTGACACTGTAACCCCCCCCCGCTTTATACCCAGTGTCAGCATCCAACTCTCCCAGAGACAGGTACAATACAGAGCTCACTCTACATTACCCTAACACTGTAACCCCCCCCCACTTTACACCCAGTGTCAGCATCGAACTCTCCCAGAGACAGGTACAATACAGAGCTCCCCCTACATTACCCTAACACTGTAACCCCCCCCCACTTTATACCCAGTGTCAGCATCGAACTCTCCCAGAGACAGGTACAATACAGAGCTCCCTCTACATTACCCTGACACTGTAACCCCCCCCCCACTTTATACCCAGTGTCAGCATCGAGCTCTCCCAGATTCAGGTACAATACAGAGCTCCCTCTACATTACCCTGACACTGTAACCCTCCCACTTTATACCCAGTGTCAGCATCGAACTCTCCCAGAGACAGGTACAATGCAGAGCTCCCTCTACATTACCCTGACACTGTAACCCCCCCACTTTATACCCAGTGTCAGCATCAAACTCTCCCAGAGACAGGTACAATACAGAGCTCCCCCTACATTACCCTGACACTGTAACCCCCCCACTTTATACCCAGTGTCAGCATCAAACTCTCCCAGAGACGGGTACAATACAGAACTCCCCCTACATTACCCTGACACTGTAACCCCCCCACTTTATACCCAGTGTCAGCATCGAACTCTCCCAGAGACAGGTACAATACAGAGCTCCCTCTACATTACCCTGACACTGTAACCCCCCCCACTTTATACCCAGTGTCAGCATCGAACTCTCCCAGAGACAGGTACAATACAGAACTCCCCCTACATTACCCTGACACTGTAACCCCCCCACTTTATACCCAGTGTCAGCATCGAACTCTCCCAGAGACAGGTACAATACAGAGCTCCCTCTACATTACCCTGACACTGTAACCCCCCCCACTTTATACCCAGTGTCAGCATCAAACTCTCCCAGAGACAGGTACAATACAGAGCTCCCTCTACATTACCCTGACACTGTAACCCCCCCACTTTATACCCAGTGTCAGCATCAAACTCTCCCAGAGACAGGGACAATACAGAGCTCCCTCTACATTACCCTGACACTGTAACCCCCCCACTTTGTACCCAGTGTCAGCATCGAACTCTCCCAGAGACAGGTACAATACAGAGCTCCCTCTACATTACCCTGACACTGTAACCCCCCCACTTTATACCCAGTGTCAGCATCGAACTCTCCCAGAGACAGGTACAATACAGAGCTCCCTCTACATTACCCTGACACTGTAACCCCCCCACTTTATACCCAGTGTCAGCATCGAACTCTCCCAGAGACAGGTACAATACAGAGGTCCCTCTACATTACCCTGACACTGTAACCCCCCCACTTTATACCCAGTGTCAGCATCGAACTCTCCCAGAGACAGGTACAATACAGAGCTCCCTCTACATTGCCCTGACACTGTAACCCCCCCACTTTATACCCAGTGTCAGCATCGAACTCTCCCAGAGACAGGGACAATACAGAGCTCCCTCAACATTACCCTGACACTGTAACCCCCCCACTTTATACCCAGTGTCAGCATCGAACTCTGCCAGAGACAGGTACAATACAGAGCTCCCTCTACATTACCCTGACACTGTAACCCCCCCACTTTATACCCAGTGTCAGCATCAAACTCTCCCAGAGACAGGTACAATACAGAGCTCCCTCTACATTACCCTGACACTGTAACCCCCCCCCACTTTATACCCAGTGTCAGCATCAAACTCTCCCAGAGACAGGTACAATACAGAGCTCCCTCTACATTACCCTGACACTGTAATCTCCCCATTTTATACCCAGTGTCAGCATCAAACTCTCCCAGAGACAGGTACAATACAGAGCTCCCTCTACATTACCCTGACACTGTAAACCCCCCCCCCCACTTTATACCCAGTGTCAGCATCGAACTCTCCCAGAGACAGGTACAATACAGAGCTCCCTCTACATTACCCTGACACTGTAACCCCCCCACTTTATACCCAGTGTCAGCATCGAACTCTCCCAGAGACAGGTACAATACAGAGCTCCCTCTACATTACCCTGACACTGTAACCCCCCCACTTTATACCCAGTGTCAGCATCGAACTTTCCCAGAGACAGGGACAATACAGAGCTCCCTCTACATTACCCTGACACTGTAACCCCCCCACTTTATACCCAGTGTCAGCATCAAACTCTCCCAGAGACAGGTACAATACAGAGCTCCCTCTACATTACCCTGACACTGTAAACCGCCCCCCCCCACCCTATACCCAGTGTCAGCATCGAACTCTCCCAGAGACAGGTACAATGCAGAGCTCCCTCTACATTACCCTGACACTGTAACCCCCCCCCCACTTTATACCCAGTGTCAGCATCGAACTCGCCCAGCGACAGGTACAATACAGAGCTCCCTCTACATTACCCTGACACTGCAACCCCCCCACTTTATACCCAGTGTCAGCATCGAACTCTCCCCGAGACAGGTACAATACAGAGCTCCCTCTACATTACCCTGACACTGTGACCCCTCACTTTACACACAGTGTCAGCATCGAACTCTCCCAGAGACAGGTACAATACAGAGCTCCCTCTACATTACCCTGACACTGTAACCCCCCCACTTTATACCCAGTGTCAGCATCGAACTCTCCCAGAGACAGGTACAATACAGAGCTCCCTCTACATTACCCTGACACTGTAACCCCCCCACTTTATACCCAGTGTCTGCATCGAACTCTCCCAGAGACAGGTACAATACAGAGCTCCCTCTACATTACCCTGACACTGTAACCCCCCCACTTTATACCCAGTGTCAGCATCGAACTCTCCCAGAGACAGGGACAATACAGAGCCCCCTCTACATTACCCTGACACTGTAACCCTCCCACTTTATACCCAGTGTCAGCATCAAACTCTCCCAGAGACAGGTACAATACAGAGCTCCCCCTACATTACCCTGACACTGTAACCCCCCCACTTTATACCCAGAGTCAGCATCGAACTCTCCCAGAGACAGGTACAATACAGAGCTCCCTCTACATTACCCTGACACTGTACCCCCCCACTTTATACCCAGTGTCAGCATCGAACTCTCCCAGAGACAGGTACAATACAGAGCTCCCTCTACATTACCCTGACACTGTAACCCCCCCCCACTTTATACCCAGTGTCAGCATCGAACTCTCCCAGAGACAGGTACAATACAGAGCTCCCCCTACATTACCCTGAGACTGTAACCCCCCCCCACTTTATACCCAGTGTCAGCATTGAACTCTCCCAGAGACAGGTACAATACAGAGCTCCCTCTACATTCCCCTGACACTGTAACCCCCCCCCGCTTTATACCCAGTGTCAGCATCGAACTCTCCCAGAGACAGGTACAATGCAGAGCTCCCTCTACATTACCCTGACACTGTAACCCCCCCACTTTATACCCAGTGTCAGCATCGAACTCTCCCAAAGACAGGTACAATGCAGAGCTCCCTCTACATTACCCTGACACTGTAACCCCCCCACTTTATACCCAGTGTCAGCATCGAACTCTCCCAAAGACAGGTACAATACAGAGCTCCCTCTACATTACCCGGACACTGTAACCCCCCCACTTTATACCCAGTGTCAGCATCGAACTCTCCCAGAGACAGGTACAATACAGAACTCCCCCTACATTACCCTGACACTGTAACCCCCCCACTTTATACCCAGTGTCAGCATCGAACTCTCCCAGAGACAGGTACAATACAGAGCTCCCTCTACATTACCCTGACACTGTAACCCCCCCACTTTATACCCAGTGTCAGCATCAAACTCTCCCAGAGACAGGTACAATACACAGCTCCCTCTACATTACCCTGACACTGTAACCCCCCCACTTTATACCCAGTGTCAGCATCGAACTCTCCCAGAGACAGGTACAATACAGAGCTCCCTCTACATTACCCTGACACTGTAACCCCCCCACTTTATACCCAGTGTCAGCATCGAACTCTCCCAGAGACAGGTACAATACAGAGCTCCCTCTACATTACCCTGACACTGTAACCCCCCCACTTTATACCCAGTGTCAGCATCGAACTCTCCCAGAGACAGGTACAATACAGAGGTCCCTCTACATTACCCTGACACTGTAACCCCCCCACTTTATACCCAGTGTCAGCATCGAACTCTCCCAGAGACAGGTACAATACAGAGCTCCCTCTACATTACCCTGACACTGTAACCCCCCCCCACTTTATACCCAGTGTCAGCATCAAACTCTCCCAGAGACAGGTACAATACAGAGCTCCCTCTACATTACCCTGACACTGTAATCTCCCCATTTTATACCCAGTGTCAGCATCTAACTCTCCCAGAGACAGGTACAATACAGAGCTCCCTCTACATTACCCTGACACTGTAACCCCCCCCCCCCACTTTATACCCAGTGTCAGCATCGAACTCTCCCAGAGACAGGTACAATACAGAGCTCCCTCTACATTACCCTGACACTGTAACCCCCCCACTTTATACCCAGTGTCAGCATCGAACTCTCCCAGAGACAGGTACAATACAGAGCTCCCTCTACATTACCCTGACACTGTAACCCCCCCACTTTATACCCAGTGTCAGCATCGAACTTTCCCAGAGACAGGGACAATACAGAGCTCCCTCTACATTACCCTGACACTGTAACCCCCCCACTTTATACCCAGTGTCAGCATCAAACTCTCCCAGAGACAGGTACAATACAGAGCTCCCTCTACATTACCCTGACACTGTAAACCGCCCCCCCCCCACCCTATACCCAGTGTCAGCATCGAACTCTCCCAGAGACAGGTACAATGCAGAGCTCCCTCTACATTACCCTGACACTGTAACCCCCCCCCACTTTATACCCAGTGTCAGCATCGAACTCGCCCAGCGACAGGTACAATACAGAGCTCCCTCTACATTACCCTGACACTGCAACCCCCCCACTTTATACCCAGTGTCAGCATCGAACTCTCCCAGAGACAGGTACAATACAGAGCTCCCTCTACATTACCCTGACACTGTGACCCCTCACTTTACACACAGTGTCAGCATCGAACTCTCCCAGAGACAGGTACAATACAGAGCTCCCTCTACATTACCCTGACACTGTAACCCCCCCACTTTATACCCAGTGTCAGCATCGAACTCTCCCAGAGACAGGTACAATACAGAGCTCCCTCTACATTACCCTGACACTGTAACCCCCCCACTTTATACCCAGTGTCTGCATCGAACTCTCCCAGAGACAGGTACAATACAGAGCTCCCTCTACATTACCCTGACACTGTAACCCCCCCACTTTATACCCAGTGTCAGCATCGAACTCTCCCAGAGACAGGGACAATACAGAGCCCCCTCTACATTACCCTGACACTGTAACCCTCCCACTTTATACCCAGTGTCAGCATCAAACTCTCCCAGAGACAGGTACAATACAGAGCTCCCCCTACATTACCCTGACACTGTAACCCCCCCACTTTATACCCAGAGTCAGCATCGAACTCTCCCAGAGACAGGTACAATACAGAGCTCCCTCTACATTACCCTGACACTGTACCCCCCCACTTTATACCCAGTGTCAGCATCGAACTCTCCCAGAGACAGGTACAATACAGAGCTCCCTCTACATTACCCTGACACTGTAACCCCCCCCCACTTTATACCCAGTGTCAGCATCGAACTCTCCCAGAGACAGGTACAATACAGAGCTCCCCCTACATTACCCTGAGACTGTAACCCCCCCCCCACTTTATACCCAGTGTCAGCATCGAACTCTCCCAGAGACAGGTACAATACAGAGCTCCCTCTACATTCCCCTGACACTGTAACCCCCCCCCCGCTTTATACCCAGTGTCAGCATCGAACTCTCCCAGAGACAGGTACAATACAGAGCTCCCTCTACATTACCCTAACACTGTAACCCCCCCCCCACTTTACCCCCAGTGTCAGCATCGAACTCTCCCAGAGACAGGTACAATACAGAGCTCCCTCTACATTACCCTGACACTCTAACCCCCCCAATTTATACCCAGTGTCAGCATCGAACTCTCCCAGAGACAGGTACAATACAGAGCTCCCTCTACATTACCCTGACACTGTAACCCCCCCACTTTGTACCCAGTGTCAGCATCGAACTCTCCCAGAGACAGGTACAATACAGAGCTCCCCCTACATTACCCTAACACTGTAACCCCCCCCACTTTATACCCAGTGTCAGCATCGAACTCTCCCAGAGACAGGTACAATACAGAGCTCCCTCTACATTACCCTGACACTGTAACCCCCCCACTTTATACCCAGTGTCAGCATCGAACTCTCCCAGAGACAGGGACAATACAGAGCCCCCTCTACATTACCCTGACACTGTAACCCTCCCACTTTATACCCAGTGTCAGCATCAAACTCTCCCAGAGACAGGTACAATACAGAGCTCCCCCTACATTACCCTGACACTGTAACCCCCCCACTTTATACCCAGAGTCAGCATCGAACTCTCCCAGAGACAGGTACAATACAGAGCTCCCTCTACATTACCCTGACACTGTACCCCCCCACTTTATACCCAGTGTCAGCATCGAACTCTCCCAGAGACAGGTACAATACAGAGCTCCCTCTACATTACCCTGACACTGTAACCCCCCCCCACTTTATACCCAGTGTCAGCATCGAACTCTCCCAGAGACAGGTACAATACAGAGCTCCCCCTACATTACCCTGAGACTGTAACCCCCCCCCCACTTTATACCCAGTGTCAGCATCGAACTCTCCCAGAGACAGGTACAATACAGAGCTCCCTCTACATTCCCCTGACACTGTAACCCCCCCCCCGCTTTATACCCAGTGTCAGCATCGAACTCTCCCAGAGACAGGTACAATACAGAGCTCCCTCTACATTACCCTAACACTGTAACCCCCCCCCCACTTTACCCCCAGTGTCAGCATCGAACTCTCCCAGAGACAGGTACAATACAGAGCTCCCTCTACATTACCCTGACACTCTAACCCCCCCAATTTATACCCAGTGTCAGCATCGAACTCTCCCAGAGACAGGTACAATACAGAGCTCCCTCTACATTACCCTGACACTGTAACCCCCCCACTTTGTACCCAGTGTCAGCATCGAACTCTCCCAGAGACAGGTACAATACAGAGCTCCCCCTACATTACCCTAACACTGTAACCCCCCCCACTTTATACCCAGTGTCAGCATCGAACTCTCCCAGAGACAGGTACAATACAGAGCTCCCTCTACATTACCCTGACACTGTAACCCCCCCACTTTATACCCAGTGTCTGCATCGAACTCTCCCAGAGACAGGTACAATACAGAGCTCCCTCTACATTACCCTGACACTGTAACCCCCCCACTTTATACCCAGTGTCAGCATCGAACTCTCCCAGAGACAGGTACAATACAGAGCTCCCTCTACATTACCCTGACACTGTAACCCCCCCACTTTATACCCAGAGTCAGCATCGAGCTCTCCCAGAGACAGGTACAATACAGAGCTCCCTCGACATTACCCTGACACTGTAACCCCCCCACTTTATACCCAGTGTCAGCATCGAACTCTCCCAGAGACAGGTACAATACAGAGCTCCCTCTACGTTACCCTGACACTGTAACCCCCCCCACTTTATACCCAGTGTCAGCATCGAACTCTCCCAGAGACAGGTACAATACAGAGCTCCCTCTACATTACCCTGACACTGCAACCCCCCCACTTTATACCCAGTGTCAACATTGAACTCTCCCAGAGACAGGTACAATACAGAGCTCCCCCTACATTACCCTGACACTGTGACCCCTCACTTTACACACAGTGTCAGCATGAACTCTCCCAGAGACAGGTAAAATACAAGGTCCCCCGACATTACCCTGACACTATAACCCTCCCACGTTATACCCAGTGTCAGCATCAAACTCTCCCAGAGACAGGTACAATACAGAGCTCCCCCTACATTACCCTGACACTGTAACCCCCCCCACTTTATACCCAGTGTCAGCATCGAACTCTCCCAGAGACAGGGACAATACAGAGCTCCCTCTACATTAGCCTGACACTGTAACCCCCCCACTTTATACCCAGTGTCAGCATCGAACTCTGCCAGAGACAGGTACAATACAGAGCTCCCTCTACATTACCCTGACACTGTAACCCCCCCACTTTATACCCAGTGTCAGCATCGAACTCTCCCAGAGACAGGTACAATACAGAGCTCCCTCTATATTACCCTGACACTGAAACACCCCCACTTTATAGCCAGTGTCAGCATCGAACTCTGCCAGAGACAGGTACAATACAGAGCTCCCTCTACATTACCCTGACACTGTAACCCCCCCCCCCCCCCACTTTATACCCAGTGTCAGCATCGAATTCTCCCACAGACAGGTACAATACAGAGCTCCCTCTACATTACCCTGACACTGTAACCCCCCCACTTTATACCCAGTGTCAGCATCGAACTCTCCCAGAGACAGGTACAATACAGTGCCCCCTCTACATTACCCTGACACTGTAACGCCCCCACTTTATACCCAGTGTCAGCATCGAACTTTCCCAGAGACAGGGACAATACAGAGCTCC
The DNA here is from genome assembly GCF_047496885.1 of Scyliorhinus torazame. Classification (NCBI taxonomy): domain Eukaryota; kingdom Metazoa; phylum Chordata; class Chondrichthyes; order Carcharhiniformes; family Scyliorhinidae; genus Scyliorhinus; species Scyliorhinus torazame. The sequence goes on along the minus strand of NC_092725.1, from coordinate 8,677,195 downwards.
CTCTACATTACCCTGACACTGTAACCCCCCCACTTTATACCCAGTGTCAGCATCGAACTTTCCCAGAGACAGGGACAATACAGAGCTCCCTCTACATTACCCTGACACTGTAACCCCCCCACTTTATACCCAGTGTCAGCATCGAACTCTCCCAGAGACAGGTACAATACAGAGCTCCCTCTACATTACCCTGACACTGAAACCCCCCCACTTTATAGCCAGTGTCAGCATCGAACTCTCCCAGAGACAGGTACAATTCAGAGCTCCCTCTACATTACCCTGACACTGTAACCCCCCCACTTTATACCCAGTGTCAGCATCGAACTCTCCCAGAGACAGGTACAATACAGAGCTCCCTCTACATTACCCTGACACTGTAACCCCCCCACTTTATAGCCAGTGTCAGCATCGAACTCTCCCAGAGACAGGTACAATTCAGAGCTCCCTCTATATTACCCTGACACTGTAACCCCCCCACTTTATACCCAGTGTCAGCATCGAACTCTCCCAGAGACAGGTACAATACAGAGCTCCCTCTACATTACCCTGACACTGTAACCCCCCCACTTTATACCCAGTGCCAGCATCAAACTCTCCCAGAGACAGGTACAATACAGAGCTCCCTCTACATTACCCTGACACTGTAACCCCCCCACTTTATACCCAGTGTCAGCATCGAACTCTCCCAGACAGGTACAATACAGAGCTTCCCCCTACATTACCCTGACACTGTAACCCCCCCACTTTATACCCAGAGTCAGCATCGAACTCTCCCAGAGACAGGTACAATACAGAGCTCCCTCTACATTACCCTGACACTGTAACCCCCCACTTTATACCCAGTGTCAGCATCGAACTCTCCCACAGACAGGTACAATACAGAGCTCCCTCTACATTTCCCTGACACTGTAACCCCCCCCCACTTTATACCCAGTGTCAGCATCAAACTCTCCCAGAGACAGGTACAATACAGAGCTCCCCCTACATTACCCTGAGACTGTAACCCCCCCACTTTATACCCAGTGTCAGCATCGAACTCTCCCAGAGACAGGTACAATACAGAGCTCCCTCTACATTACCCTGACACTGTAACCCCCCCCCCACTTTATACCCAGTGTCAGCATCGAACTCTCCCAGAGACAGGTACAATACAGAGCTCCCTCTACATTACCCTAACACTGTAACCCCCCCCACTTTATACCCAGTGTCAGCATCGAACTCTCCCAGAGACAGGTACAATACAGAGCTCCCTCTACATTACCCTGACACTGTAACCCCCCCCCCCCCCCCACTTTATACCCAGTGTCAACATTGAACTCTCCCAGAGACAGGTACAATACAGAGCTCCCCCTACATTACCCTGACACTGTGACCCCTCACTTTACACACAGTGTCAGCATGAACTCTCCCAGAGACAGGTAAAATACAGAGGTCCCCCTACATTACCCTGACACTGTAACCCCCCCACTTTATACCCAGTGTCAGCATCGAACTTTCCCAGAGACAGGGACAATACAGAGCTCCCTCTACATTACCCTGACACTGTAACCCCCCCACTTTATACCCAGTGTCAGCATCGAACTTTCCCAGAGACAGGGACAATAGAGAGCTCCCTCTACATTACCCTGACACTGTAACCCCCCCACTTTGTACCCAGTGTCAGCATCGAACTCTCCCAGAGACAGGTTACAATACAGAGCTCCCCCTACATTACCCTAACACTGTAACCCCCCCCACTTTATACCCAGTGTCAGCATCGAACTCTCCCAGAGACAGGTACAATACAGAGCTCCCTCTACATTACCCTGACACTGTAACCCCCCCACTTTATACCCAGTGTCTGCATCGAACTCTCCCAGAGACAGGTACAATACAGAGCTCCCTCTACATTACCCTGACACTGTAACCCCCCCACTTTATACCCAGTGCCAGCATCGAACTCTCCCAGAGACAGGTACAATACAGAGCTCCCTCTACATTACCCTGACACTGTAACCCCCCCACTTTATACCCAGAGTCAGCATCGAGCTCTCCCAGAGACAGGTACAATACAGAGCTCCCTCTACATTACCCTGACACTGTAACCCCCCCACTTTATACCCAGTGTCAGCATCGAACTCTCCCAGAGACAGGTACAATACAGAGCTCCCTCTACGTTACCCTGACACTGTAACCCCCCCCACTTTATACCCAGTGTCAGCATCGAACTCTCCCAGAGACAGGTACAATACAGAGCTCCCTCTACATTACCCTGACACTGCAACCCCCCCACTTTATACCCAGTGTCAGCATCGAACTCTCCCAGAGACAGGTACAATACAGAGCTCCCTCTACATTACCCTGACACTGTGACCCCTCACTTTACACACAGTGTCAGCATCGAACTCTCCCAGAGACAGGTACAATACAGAGCTCCCTCTACATTACCCTGACACTGTAACCCCCCCACTTTATACCCAGTGTCAGCATCGAACTCTCCCAGAGACAGGTACAATACAGAGCTCCCTCTACATTACCCTGACACTGTAACCCCCCCACTTTATACCCAGTGTCTGCATCGAACTCTCCCAGAGACAGGTACAATACAGAGCTCCCTCTACATTACCCTGACACTGTAACCCCCCCACTTTATACCCAGTGTCAGCATCGAACTCTCCCAGAGACAGGTACAATACAGAGCTCCCTCTACATTACCCTGACACTGTAACCCCCCCCACTTTATACCCAGAGTCAGCATCGAGCTCTCCCAGAGACAGGTACAATACAGAGCTCCCTCTACATTACCCTGACACTGTAACCCCCCCACTTTATACCCAGTGTCAGCATCGAACTCTCCCAGAGACAGGTACAATACAGAGCTCCCTCTACGTTACCCTGACACTGTAACCCCCCCCACTTTATACCCAGTGTCAGCATCGAACTCTCCCAGAGACAGGTACAATACAGAGCTCCCTCTACATTACCGTGACACTTTAACCCCCCCACTTTATACCCAGTGTCAGCATCGAACTCTCCCAGAGACAGGTACAATACAGAGCTCCCTCTACATTACCGTGACACTTTAACCCCCCCACTTTATACCCAGTGTCAGCATCGAACTCTCCCAGAGACAGGTACAATACAGAGGTCCCCCTACATTACCCTGACACTGTAACCCTCCCACTTTATACCCAGTGTCAGCATCGAACTCTCCCAGAGACAGGTACAATACAGAGCTCCCTCTACATTACCCTGACACTGTAACCCCCCCACTTTATACCCAGTGTCAGCATCGAACTCTCCCAGAGACAGGTCCAATACAGAGCTCCCTCTACATTACCCTGACACTGTAACCCCCCCACTTTATACCCAGTGTCAGCATCGAACTTTCCCAGAGACAGGGACAATACAGAGCTCCCTCTACATTACGCTGACACTGTAACCCGCCCACTTTATACCCAGTGTCAGCATCGAACTCTCCCAGAGACAGGTACAATACAGAGCTCCCTCTACATTACCCTGACACTGTAACCCCCCCACTTTATACCCAGTGTCAGCATCGAACTCTCCCAGAGACAGGTACAATACAGAGCTCCCTCTACATTACCCTGACACTGTAACCCCCCCACTTTATACCCAGTGTCAGCATCAAACTTTCCCAGAGACAGGGACAATACAGAGCTCCCTCTACATTACGCTGACACTGTAACCCCCCCACTTAATACCCAGTGTCAGCATCGAACTCTCCCAGAGACAGGTACAATACAGAGCTCCCTCTACATTACCCTGACACTGTAACCCCCCCACTTTATACCCAGTGTCAGCATTGAACTCTCCCAGAGACAGGTACAATACAGAGCTCCCTCTACATTACCCTGACACTGTAACCCCCCCACTTTATACCCAGTGTCAGCATTGAACTCTCCCAGAGACAGGGACAATACAGAGCTCCCTCTACATTACCCTGACACTGTAACCCTCCCACTTTATACCCAGTGTCAGCATCAAACTCTCCCAGAGACAGGTACAATACAGAGCTCCCCCTACATTACCCTGACACTGTAACCCCCCCACTTTATACCCAGAGTCAGCATCGAACTCTCCCAGAGACAGGTACAATACAGAGCTCCCTCTACATTACCCTGACACTGTACCCCCCCACTTTATACCCAGTGTCAGCATCGAACTCTCCCAGAGACAGGTACAATACAGAGCTCCCTCTACATTACCCTGACACTGTAACCCCCCCCCACTTTATACCCAGTGTCAGCATCGAACTCTCCCAGAGACAGGTACAATACAGAGCTCCCCCTACATTACCCTGAGACTGTAACCCCCCCCCACTTTATACCCAGTGTCAGCATCGAACTCTCCCAGAGACAGGTACAATACAGAGCTCCCTCTACATTCCCCTGACACTGTAACCCCCCCCCGCTTTATACCCAGTGTCAGCATCGAACTCTCCCAGAGACAGGTACAATGCAGAGCTCCCTCTACATTACCCTGACACTGTAACCCCCCCACTTTATACCCAGTGTCAGCATCGAACTCTCCCAAAGACAGGTACAATGCAGAGCTCCCTCTACATTACCCTGACACTGTAACCCCCCCACTTTATACCCAGTGTCAGCATCGAACTCTCCCAAAGACAGGTACAATACAGAGCTCCCTCTACATTACCCGGACACTGTAACCCCCCCACTTTATACCCAGTGTCAGCATCGAACTCTCCCAGAGACAGGTACAATACAGAACTCCCCCTACATTACCCTGACACTGTAACCCCCCCACTTTATACCCAGTGTCAGCATCGAACTCTCCCAGAGACAGGTACAATACAGAGCTCCCTCTACATTACCCTGACACTGTAACCCCCCCACTTTATACCCAGTGTCAGCATCAAACTCTCCCAGAGACAGGTACAATACACAGCTCCCTCTACATTACCCTGACACTGTAACCCCCCCACTTTATACCCAGTGTCAGCATCGAACTCTCCCAGAGACAGGTACAATACAGAGCTCCCTCTACATTACCCTGACACTGTAACCCCCCCACTTTATACCCAGTGTCAGCATCGAACTCTCCCAGAGACAGGTACAATACAGAGCTCCCTCTACATTACCCTGACACTGTAATCTCCCCATTTTATACCCAGTGTCAGCATCTAACTCTCCCAGAGACAGGTACAATACAGAGCTCCCTCTACATTACCCTGACACTGTAACCCCCCCCCCCCACTTTATACCCAGTGTCAGCATCGAACTCTCCCAGAGACAGGTACAATACAGAGCTCCCTCTACATTACCCTGACACTGTAACCCCCCCACTTTATACCCAGTGTCAGCATCGAACTCTCCCAGAGACAGGTACAATACAGAGCTCCCTCTACATTACCCTGACACTGTAACCCCCCCACTTTATACCCAGTGTCAGCATCGAACTTTCCCAGAGACAGGGACAATACAGAGCTCCCTCTACATTACCCTGACACTGTAACCCCCCCACTTTATACCCAGTGTCAGCATCAAACTCTCCCAGAGACAGGTACAATACAGAGCTCCCTCTACATTACCCTGACACTGTAAACCGCCCCCCCCCACCCTATACCCAGTGTCAGCATCGAACTCTCCCAGAGACAGGTACAATGCAGAGCTCCCTCTACATTACCCTGACACTGTAACCCCCCCCCACTTTATACCCAGTGTCAGCATCGAACTCGCCCAGCGACAGGTACAATACAGAGCTCCCTCTACATTACCCTGACACTGCAACCCCCCCACTTTATACCCAGTGTCAGCATCGAACTCTCCCAGAGACAGGTACAATACAGAGCTCCCTCTACATTACCCTGACACTGTGACCCCTCACTTTACACACAGTGTCAGCATCGAACTCTCCCAGAGACAGGTACAATACAGAGCTCCCTCTACATTACCCTGACACTGTAACCCCCCCACTTTATACCCAGTGTCAGCATCGAACTCTCCCAGAGACAGGTACAATACAGAGCTCCCTCTACATTACCCTGACACTGTAACCCCCCCACTTTATACCCAGTGTCTGCATCGAACTCTCCCAGAGACAGGTACAATACAGAGCTCCCTCTACATTACCCTGACACTGTAACCCCCCCACTTTATACCCAGTGTCAGCATCGAACTCTCCCAGAGACAGGGACAATACAGAGCCCCCTCTACATTACCCTGACACTGTAACCCTCCCACTTTATACCCAGTGTCAGCATCAAACTCTCCCAGAGACAGGTACAATACAGAGCTCCCCCTACATTACCCTGACACTGTAACCCCCCCACTTTATACCCAGAGTCAGCATCGAACTCTCCCAGAGACAGGTACAAAACAGAGCTCCCTCTACATTACCCTGACACTGTACCCCCCCACTTTATACCCAGTGTCAGCATCGAACTCTCCCAGAGACAGGTACAATACAGAGCTCCCTCTACATTACCCTGACACTGTAACCCCCCCCCACTTTATACCCAGTGTCAGCATCGAACTCTCCCAGAGACAGGTACAATACAGAGCTCCCCCTACATTACCCTGAGACTGTAACCCCCCCCCCCCCACTTTATACCCAGTGTCAGCATCGAACTCTCCCAGAGACAGGTACAATACAGAGCTCCCTCTACATTCCCCTGACACTGTAACCCCCCCCCCGCTTTATACCCAGTGTCAGCATCGAACTCTCCCAGAGACAGGTACAATACAGAGCTCCCTCTACATTACCCTAACACTGTAACCCCCCCCCCACTTTACCCCCAGTGTCAGCATCGAACTCTCCCAGAGACAGGTACAATACAGAGCTCCCTCTACATTACCCTGACACTCTAACCCCCCCAATTTATACCCAGTGTCAGCATCGAACTCTCCCAGAGACAGGTACAATACAGAGCTCCCTCTACATTACCCTGACACTGTAACCCCCCCACTTTGTACCCAGTGTCAGCATCGAACTCTCCCAGAGACAGGTACAATACAGAGCTCCCCCTACATTACCCTAACACTGTAACCCCCCCCACTTTATACCCAGTGTCAGCATCGAACTCTCCCAGAGACAGGTACAATACAGAGCTCCCTCTACATTACCCTGACACTGTAACCCCCCCACTTTATACCCAGTGTCTGCATCGAACTCTCCCAGAGACAGGTACAATACAGAGCTCCCTCTACATTACCCTGACACTGTAACCCCCCCACTTTATACCCAGTGTCAGCATCGAACTCTCCCAGAGACAGGTACAATACAGAGCTCCCTCTACATTACCCTGACACTGTAACCCCCCCACTTTATACCCAGAGTCAGCATCGAGCTCTCCCAGAGACAGGTACAATACAGAGCTCCCTCTACATTACCCTGACACTGTAACCCCCCCACTTTATACCCAGTGTCAGCATCGAACTCTCCCAGAGACAGGTACAATACAGAGCTCCCTCTACGTTACCCTGACACTGTAACCCCCCCCCACTTTATACCCAGTGTCAGCATCGAACTCTCCCAGAGACAGGTACAATACAGAGCTCCCTCTACATTACCCTGACACTGCAACCCCCCCACTTTATACCCAGTGTCAGCATCGAACTCTCCCAGAGACAGGTACAATACAGAGCTCCCTCTACATTACCCTGACACTGTGACCCCTCACTTTACACACAGTGTCAGCATCGAACTCTCCCAGAGACAGGTACAATACAGAGCTCCCTCTACATTACCCTGACACTGTAACCCCCCCACTTTATACCCAGTGTCAGCATCGAACTCTCCCAGAGACAGGTACAATACAGAGCTCCCTCTACATTACCCTGACACTGTAACCCCCCCACTTTATACCCAGTGTCTGCATCGAACTCTCCCAGAGACAGGTACAATACAGAGCTCCCTCTACATTACCCTGACACTGTAACCCCCCCACTTTATACCCAGTGTCAGCATCGAACTCTCCCAGAGACAGGTACAATACAGAGCTCCCTCTACATTACCCTGACACTGTAACCCCCCCCACTTTATACCCAGAGTCAGCATCGAGCTCTCCCAGAGACAGGTACAATACAGAGCTCCCTCTACATTACCCTGACACTGTAACCCCCCCACTTTATACCCAGTGTCAGCATCGAACTCTCCCAGAGACAGGTACAATACAGAGCTCCCTCTACGTTACCCTGACACTGTAACCCCCCCCACTTTATACCCAGTGTCAGCATCGAACTCTCCCAGAGACAGGTACAATACAGAGCTCCCTCTACATTACCGTGACACTTTAACCCCCCCACTTTATACCCAGTGTCAGCATCGAACTCTCCCAGAGACAGGTACAATACAGAGCTCCCTCTACATTACCGTGACACTTTAACCCCCCCACTTTATACCCAGTGTCAGCATCGAACTCTCCCAGAGACAGGTACAATACAGAGGTCCCCCTACATTACCCTGACACTGTAACCCTCCCACTTTATACCCAGTGTCAGCATCGAACTCTCCCAGAGACAGGTACAATACAGAGCTCCGTCTACATTACCCTGACACTGTAACCCCCCCACTTTATACCCAGTGTCAGCATCGAACTCTCCCAGAGACAGGTACAATACAGAGCTCCCTCTACATTACCCTGACACTGTAACCCCCCCACTTTATACCCAGTGTCAGCATCGAACTCTCCCAGAGACAGGTCCAATACAGAGCTCCCTCTACATTACCCTGACACTGTAACCCCCCCACTTTATACCCAGTGTCAGCATCGAACTTTCCCAGAGACAGGGACAATACAGAGCTCCCTCTACATTACGCTGACACTGTAACCCCCCCACTTTATACCCAGTGTCAGCATCGAACTCTCCCAGAGACAGGTACAATACAGAGCTCCCTCTACATTACCCTGACACTGTAACCCCCCCACTTTATACCCAGTGTCAGCATCGAACTCTCCCAGAGACAGGTACAATACAGAGCTCCCTCTACATTACCCTGACACTGTAACCCCCCCACTTTATACCCAGTGTCAGCATCAAACTTTCCCAGAGACAGGGACAATACAGAGCTCCCTCTACATTACGCTGACACTGTAACCCCCCCACTTAATACCCAGTGTCAGCATCGAACTCTCCCAGAGACAGGTACAATACAGAGCTCCCTCTACATTACCCTGACACTGTAACCCCCCCACTTTATACCCAGTGTCAGCATTGAACTCTCCCAGAGACAGGTACAATACAGAGCTCCCTCTACATTACCCTGACACTGTAACCCCCCCACTTTATACCCAGTGTCAGCATTGAACTCTCCCAGAGACAGGGACAATACAGAGCTCCCTCTACATTACGCTGACACTGTAACCCCCCCACTTTATACCCAGTGTCAACATTGAACTCTCCCAGAGACAGGTACAATACAGAGCTCCCCCTACATTACCCTGACACTGTGACCCCTCACTTTACACACAGTGTCAGCATGAACTCTCCCAGAGACAGGTAAAATACAAGGTCCCCCGACATTACCCTGACACTATAACCCTCCCACGTTATACCCAGTGTCAGCATCAAACTCTCCCAGAGACAGGTACAATACAGAGCTCCCCCTACATTACCCTGACACTGTAACCCCCCCCACTTTATACCCAGTGTCAGCATCGAACTCTCTCAGAGACAGGGACAATACAGAGCTCCCTCTACATTAGCCTGACACTGTAACCCCCCCACTTTATACCCAGTGTCAGCATCGAACTCTGCCAGAGACAGGTACAATACAGAGCTCCCTCTACATTACCCTGACACTGTAACCCCCCCACTTTATACCCAGTGTCAGCATCGAACTCTCCCAGAGACAGGTACAATACAGAGCTCCCTCTATATTACCCTGACACTGAAACCCCCCCACTTTATAGCCAGTGTCAGCATCGAACTCTGCCAGAGACAGGTACAATACAGAGCTCCCTCTACATTACCCTGACACTGTAACCCCCCCCCCCCCCCCCCCCCCCCCCACTTTATACCCAGTGTCAGCATCGAACTCTCCCACAGACAGGTACAATACAGAGCTCCCTCTACATTACCCTGACACTGTAACCCCCCCACTTTATACCCAGTGTCAGCATCGAACTCTCCCAGAGACAGGTACAATACAGTGCCCCCTCTACATTACCCTGACACTGTAACCCCCCCACTTTATACCCAGTGTCAGCATCGAACTTTCCCAGAGACAGGGACAATACAGAGCTCCCTCTACATTACCCTGACACTGTAACCCCCCCACTTTATACCCAGTGTCAGCATCGAACTTTCCCAGAGACAGGGACAATACAGAGCTCCCTCTACATTACCCTGACACTGTAACCCCCCCACTTTATACCCAGTGTCAGCATCGAACTCTCCCAGAGACAGGTACAATACAGAGCTCCCTCTACATTACCCTGACACTGAAACCCCCCCACTTTATAGCCAGTGTCAGCATCGAACTCTCCCAGAGACAGGTACAATTCAGAGCTCCCTCTACATTACCCTGACACTGTAACCCCCCCACTTTATACCCAGTGTCAGCATCGAACTCTCCCAGAGACAGGTACAATACAGAGCTCCCTCTACATTACCCTGACACTGTAACCCCCCCACTTTATAGCCAGTGTCAGCATCGAACTCTCCCAGAGACAGGTACAATTCAGAGCTCCCTCTATATTACCCTGACACTGTAACCCCCCCACTTTATACCCAGTGTCAGCATCGAACTCTCCCGGAGACAGGTACAATACAGAGCTCCCTCTACATTACCCTGACACTGTAACCCCCCCACTTTATACCCAGTGGCAGCATCGAACTCTCCCAGAGACAGGTACAATACACAGCTCCCTCTCCATTACCCTGACACTGTAACCCCCCCACTTTATAAACAGTGTCAGCATCGAACTCTCCCAGAGACAGGTACAATACAGAGCTCCCTCTACATTACCCTGACACTGTAACCCTCCCACTTTATACCCAGTGTCAGCATCGAACTCTCCCAGAGACAGGTACAATACAGAGCTCCCTCTACATTACCCTGACACTGTAACCCCCCCACTTTATACCCAGTGCCAGCATCAAACTCTCCCAGAGACAGGTACAATACAGAGCTCCCTCTACATTACCCTGACACTGTAACCCCCCCCACTTTATACCCAGTGTCAGCATCGAACTCTCCCAGAGACAGGTACAATACAGAGCTTCCCCCTACATTACCCTGACACTGTAACCCCCCCACTTTATACCCAGAGTCAGCATCGAACTCTCCCAGAGACAGGTACAATACAGAGCTCCCTCTACATTACCCTGACACTGTAACCCCCCACTTTATACCCAGTGTCAGCATCGAACTCTCCCACAGACAGGTACAATACAGAGCTCCCTCTACATTTCCCTGACACTGTAACCCCCCCCCACTTTATACCCAGTGTCAGCATCAAACTCTCCCAGAGACAGGTACAATACAGAGCTCCCCCTACATTACCCTGAGACTGTAACCCCCCCACTTTATACCCAGTGTCAGCATCGAACTCTCCCAGAGACAGGTACAATACAGAGCTCCCTCTACATTACCCTGACACTGTAACCCCCCCCCCACTTTATACCCAGTGTCAGCATCGAACTCTCCCAGAGACAGGTACAATACAGAGCTCCCTCTACATTACCCTAACACTGTAACCCCCCCCACTTTATACCCAGTGTCAGCATCGAACTCTCCCAGAGACAGGTACAATACAGAGCTCCCTCTACATTACCCTGACACTGTAACCCCCCCCCCACTTTATACCCAGTGTCAACATTGAACTCTCCCAGAGACAGGTACAATACAGAGCTCCCCCTACATTACCCTGACACTGTGACCCCTCACTTTACACACAGTGTCAGCATGAACTCTCCCAGAGACAGGTAAAATACAGAGGTCCCCCTACATTACCCTGACACTGTAACCCCCCCACTTTATACCCAGTGTCAGCATCGAACTTTCCCAGAGACAGGGACAATACAGAGCTCCCTCTACATTACCCTGACACTGTAACCCCCCCACTTTATACCCAGTGTCAGCATCGAACTTTCCCAGAGACAGGGACAATAGAGAGCTCCCTCTACATTACCCTGACACTGTAACCCCCCCACTTTGTACCCAGTGTCAGCATCGAACTCTCCCAGAGACAGGTACAATACAGAGCTCCCCCTACATTACCCTAACACTGTAACCCCCGCCACTTTATACCCAGTGTCAGCATCGAACTCTCCCAGAGACAGGTACAATACAGAGCTCCCTCTACATTACCCTGACACTGTAACCCCCCCACTTTATACCCAGTGTCTGCATCGAACTCTCCCAGAGACAGGTACAATAAAGAGCTCCCTCTACATTACCCTGACACTGTAACCCCCCCACTTTATACCCAGTGCCAGCATCGAACTCTCCCAGAGACAGGTACAATACAGAGCTCCCTCTACATTACCCTGACACTGTAACCCCCCCACTTTATACCCAGAGTCAGCATCGAGCTCTCCCAGAGACAGGTACAATACAGAGCTCCCTCTACATTACCCTGACACTGTAACCCCCCCACTTTATACCCAGTGTCAGCATCGAACTCTCCCAGAGACAGGTACAATACAGAGCTCCCTCTACATTACCCTGACACTGTAACCCCCCCACTTTATACCCAGTGGCAGCATCGAACTCTCCCAGAGACAGGTACAATACACAGCTCCCTCTCCATTACCCTGACACTGTAACCCCCCCACTTTATAAACAGTGTCAGCATCGAACTCTCCCAGAGACAGGTACAATACAGAGCTCCCTCTACATTACCCTGACACTGTAACCCTCCCACTTTATACCCAGTGTCAGCATCGAACTCTCCCAGAGACAGGTACAATACAGAGCTCCCTCTACATTACCCTGACACTGTAACCCCCCCACTTTATACCCAGTGCCAGCATCAAACTCTCCCAGAGACAGGTACAATACAGAGCTCCCTCTACATTACCCTGACACTGTAACCCCCCCACTTTATACCCAGTGTCAGCATCGAACTCTCCCAGAGACAGGTACAATACAGAGCTTCCCCCTACATTACCCTGACACTGTAACCCCCCCACTTTATACCCAGAGTCAGCATCGAACTCTCCCAGAGACAGGTACAATACAGAGCTCCCTCTACATTACCCTGACACTGTAACCCCCCACTTTATACCCAGTGTCAGCATCGAACTCTCCCACAGACAGGTACAATACAGAGCTCCCTCTACATTTCCCTGACACTGTAACCCCCCCCCACTTTATACCCAGTGTCAGCATCAAACTCTCCCAGAGACAGGTACAATACAGAGCTCCCCCTACATTACCCTGAGACTGTAACCCCCCCACTTTATACCCAGTGTCAGCATCGAACTCTCCCAGAGACAGGTACAATACAGAGCTCCCTCTACATTACCCTGACACTGTAACCCCCCCCCCACTTTATACCCAGTGTCAGCATCGAACTCTCCCAGAGACAGGTACAATACAGAGCTCCCTCTACATTACCCTAACACTGTAACCCCCCCCACTTTATACCCAGTGTCAGCATCGAACTCTCCCAGAGACAGGTACAATACAGAGCTCCCTCTACATTACCCTGACACTGTAACCCCCCCCCCCCCCCCCCCACTTTATACCCAGTGTCAACATTGAACTCTCCCAGAGACAGGTACAATACAGAGCTCCCCCTACATTACCCTGACACTGTGACCCCTCACTTTACACACAGTGTCAGCATGAACTCTCCCAGAGACAGGTAAAATACAGAGGTCCCCCTACATTACCCTGACACTGTAACCCCCCCACTTTATACCCAGTGTCAGCATCGAACTTTCCCAGAGACAGGGACAATACAGAGCTCCCTCTACATTACCCTGACACTGTAACCCCCCCACTTTATACCCAGTGTCAGCATCGAACTTTCCCAGAGACAGGGACAATAGAGAGCTCCCTCTACATTACCCTGACACTGTAACCCCCCCACTTTGTACCCAGTGTCAGCATCGAACTCTCCCAGAGACAGGTACAATACAGAGCTCCCCCTACATTACCCTAACACTGTAACCCCCCCCACTTTATACCCAGTGTCAGCATCGAACTCTCCCAGAGACAGGTACAATACAGAGCTCCCTCTACATTACCCTGACACTGTAACCCCCCCACTTTATACCCAGTGTCTGCATCGAACTCTCCCAGAGACAGGTACAATAAAGAGCTCCCTCTACATTACCCTGACACTGTAACCCCCCCACTTTATACCCAGTGCCAGCATCGAACTCTCCCAGAGACAGGTACAATACAGAGCTCCCTCTACATTACCCTGACACTGTAACCCCCCCACTTTATACCCAGAGTCAGCATCGAGCTCTCCCAGAGACAGGTACAATACAGAGCTCCCTCTACATTACCCTGACACTGTAACCCCCCCACTTTATACCCAGTGTCAGCATCGAACTCTCCCAGAGACAGGTACAATACAGAGCTCCCTCTACGTTACCCTGACACTGTAACCCCCCCCACTTTATACCCAGTGTCAGCATCGAACTCTCCCAGAGACAGGTACAATACAGAGCTCCCTCTACATTACCCTGACACTGCAACCCCCCCACTTTATACCCAGTGTCAGCATCGAACTCTCCCAGAGACAGGTACAATACAGAGCTCCCTCTACATTACCCTGACACTGTGACCCCTCACTTTACACACAGTGTCAGCATCGAACTCTCCCAGAGACAGGTACAATACAGAGCTCCCTCTACATTACCCTGACACTGTAACCCCCCCACTTTATACCCAGTGTCAGCATCGAACTCTCCCAGAGACAGGTACAATACAGAGCTCCCTCTACATTACCCTGACACTGTAACCCCCCCACTTTATACCCAGTGTCTGCATCGAACTCTCCCAGAGACAGGTACAATACAGAGCTCCCTCTACATTACCCTGACACTGTAACCCCCCCACTTTATACCCAGTGTCAGCATCGAACTCTCCCAGAGACAGGTACAATACAGAGCTCCCTCTACATTACCCTGACACTGTAACCCCCCCCACTTTATACCCAGAGTCAGCATCGAGCTCTCCCAGAGACAGGTACAATACAGAGCTCCCTCTACATTACCCTGACACTGTAACCCCCCCACTTTATACCCAGTGTCAGCATCGAACTCTCCCAGAGACAGGTACAATACAGAGCTCCCTCTACGTTACCCTGACACTGTAACCCCCCCCACTTTATACCCAGTGTCAGCATCGAACTCTCCCAGAGACAGGTACAATACAGAGCTCCCTCTACATTACCGTGACACTTTAACCCCCCCACTTTATACCCAGTGTCAGCATCGAACTCTCCCAGAGACAGGTACAATACAGAGCTCCCTCTACATTACCGTGACACTTTAACCCCCCCACTTTATACCCAGTGTCAGCATCGAACTCTCCCAGAGACAGGTACAATACAGAGGTCCCCCTACATTACCCTGACACTGTAACCCTCCCACTTTATACCCAGTGTCAGCATCGAACTCTCCCAGAGACAGGTACAATACAGAGCTCCGTCTACATTACCCTGACACTGTAACCCCCCCACTTTATACCCAGTGTCAGCATCGAACTCTCCCAGAGACAGGTACAATACAGAGCTCCCTCTACATTACCCTGACACTGTAACCCCCCCACTTTATACCCAGTGTCAGCATCGAACTCTCCCAGAGACAGGTACAATACAGAGCTCCCTCTACATTACCCTGACACTGTAACCCCCCCACTTTATACCCAGTGTCAGCATCAAACTTTCCCAGAGACAGGGACAATACAGAGATCCCTCTACATTACGCTGACACTGTAACCCCCCCACTTAATACCCAGTGTCAGCATCGAACTCTCCCAGAGACAGGTACAATACAGAGCTCCCTCTACATTACCCTGACACTGTAACCCCCCCACTTTATACCCAGTGTCAGCATTGAACTCTCCCAGAGACAGGTACAATACAGAGCTCCCTCTACATTACCCTGACACTGTAACCCCCCCACTTTATACCCAGTGTCAGCATTGAACTCTCCCAGAGACAGGGACAATACAGAGCTCCCTCTACATTACGCTGACACTGTAACCCCCCCACTTTATACCCAGTGTCAACATTGAACTCTCCCAGAGACAGGTACAATACAGAGCTCCCCCTACATTACCCTGACACTGTGACCCCTCACTTTACACACAGTGTCAGCATGAACTCTCCCAGAGACAGGTAAAATACAAGGTCCCCCGACATTACCCTGACACTATAACCCTCCCACGTTATACCCAGTGTCAGCATCAAACTCTCCCAGAGACAGGTACAATACAGAGCTCCCCCTACATTACCCTGACACTGTAACCCCCCCCACTTTATACCCAGTGTCAGCATCGAACTCTCCCAGAGACAGGGACAATACAGAGCTCCCTCTACATTAGCCTGACACTGTAACCCCCCCACTTTATACCCAGTGTCAGCATCGAACTCTGCCAGAGACAGGTACAATACAGAGCTCCCTCTACATTACCCTGACACTGTAACCCCCCCACTTTATACCCAGTGTCAGCATCGAACTCTCCCAGAGACAGGTACAATACAGAGCTCCCTCTATATTACCCTGACACTGAAACCCCCCCACTTTATAGCCAGTGTCAGCATCGAACTCTGCCAGAGACAGGTACAATACAGAGCTCCCTCTACATTACCCTGACACTGTAACCCCCCCCCCCCCACACTTTATACCCAGTGTCAGCATCGAACTCTCCCACAGACAGGTACAATACAGAGCTCCCTCTACATTACCCTGACACTGTAACCCCCCCACTTTATACCCAGTGTCAGCATCGAACTCTCCCAGAGACAGGTACAATACAGTGCCCCCTCTACATTACCCTGACACTGTAACCCCCCCACTTTATACCCAGTGTCAGCATCGAACTTTCCCAGAGACAGGGACAATACAGAGCTCCCTCTACATTACCCTGACACTGTAACCCCCCCACTTTATACCCAGTGTCAGCATCGAACTTTCCCAGAGACAGGGACAATACAGAGCTCCCTCTACATTACAATGACACTGTAACCCCCCCACTTTATACCCAGTGTCAGCATCGAACTCTCCCAGAGACAGGTACAATACAGAGCTCCCTCTACATTACCCTGACACTGAAACCCCCCCACTTTATAGCCAGTGTCAGCATCGAACTCTCCCAGAGACAGGTACAATTCAGAGCTCCCTCTACATTACCCTGACACTGTAACCCCCCCACTTTATACCCAGTGTCAGCATCGAACTCTCCCAGAGACAGGTACAATACAGAGCTCCCTCTACATTACCCTGACACTGTAACCCCCCCACTTTATAGCCAGTGTCAGCATCGAACTCTCCCAGAGACAGGTACAATTCAGAGCTCCCTCTATATTACCCTGACACTGTAACCCCCCCACTTTATACCCAGTGTCAGCATCGAACTCTCCCAGAGACAGGTACAATACAGAGCTCCCTCTACATTACCCTGACACTGTAACCCCCCCACTTTATACCCAGTGGCAGCATCGAACTCTCCCAGAGACAGGTACAATACACAGCTCCCTCTCCATTACCCTGACACTGTAACCCCCCCACTTTATAAACAGTGTCAGCATCGAACTCTCCCAGAGACAGGTACAATACAGAGCTCCCTCTACATTACCCTGACACTGTAACCCTCCCACTTTATACCCAGTGTCAGCATCGAACTCTCCCAGAGACAGGTACAATACAGAGCTCCCTCTACATTACCCTGACACTGTAACCCCCCCACTTTATACCCAGTGCCAGCATCAAACTCTCCCAGAGACAGGTACAATACAGAGCTCCCTCTACATTACCCTGACACTGTAACCCCCCCACTTTATACCCAGTGTCAGCATCGAACTCTCCCAGAGACAGGTACAATACAGAGCTCCCCCTACATTACCCTGACACTGTGACCCCTCACTTTACACACAGTGTCAGCATGAACTCTCCCAGAGACAGGTAAAATACAGAGGTCCCCCTACATTACCCTGACACTGTAACCCCCCCACTTTATACCCAGTGTCAGCATCGAACTTTCCCAGAGACAGGGACAATACAGAGCTCCCTCTACATTACCCTGACACTGTAACCCCCCCACTTTATACCCAGTGTCAGCATCGAACTTTCCCAGAGACAGGGACAATAGAGAGCTCCCTCTACATTACCCTGACACTGTAACCCCCCCACTTTATACCCAGTGTCAGCATCGAACTCTCCCAGAGACAGGTACAATACAGAGCTCCCTCTACATTACCCTGACACTGAAACCCCCCCACTTTATAGCCAGTGTCAGCATCGAACTCTCCCAGAGACAGGTACAATTCAGAGCTCCCTCTACATTACCCTGACACTGTAACCCCCCCACTTTATACCCAGTGTCAGCATCGAACTCTCCCAGAGACAGGTACAATACAGAGCTCCCTCTACATTACCCTGACACTGTAACCCCCCCCACTTTATAGCCAGTGTCAGCATCGAACTCTCCCAGAGACAGGTACAATTCAGAGCTCCCTCTATATTACCCTGACACTGTAACCCCCCCACTTTATACCCAGTGTCAGCATCGAACTCTCCCAGAGACAGGTACAATACAGAGCTCCCTCTACATTACCCTGACACTGTAACCCCCCCACTTTATACCCAGTGTCAGCATCGAACTCTCCCAGAGACAGGTACAATACACAGCTCCCTCTACATTACCCTGACACTGTAACCCCCCACTTTATAAACAGTGTCAGCATCGAACTCTCCCAGAGACAGGTACAATACAGAGCTCCCTCTACATTACCCTGACACTGTAACCCTCCCACTTTATACCCAGTGTCAGCATCGAACTCTCCCAGAGACAGGTACAATACAGAGCTGCCTCTACATTACCCTGACACTGTAACCCCCCCACTTTATACCCAGTGCCAGCATCAAACTCTCCCAGAGACAGGGACAATACAGAGCCCCCTCTACATTACCCTGACAATGTAACCCCCCCACATTATACCCAGTGTCAGCATCGAACTCTCCCAGAGACAGGTACAATACAGAGCTTCCCCCTACATTACCCTGACACTGTAACCCTCCCACTTTATACCCAGAGTCAGCATCGAACTCTCCCAGAGACAGGTACAATACAGAGCTACCTCTACATTACCCTGACACTGTAACCCCTCCACTTTATACCCAGAGTCAGCATCGAACTCTCCCAGAGACAGGTACAATACAGAGCTCCCTCTACATTACCCTGACACTGTAACCCCCCCACTTTATACCCAGTGTCAGCATCGAACTCTCCCAGAGACAGGTACAATACAGAGCTTCCCCCTACATTACCCTGACACTGTAACCCCCCCACTTTATACCCAGAGTCAGCATCGAACTCTCCCAGAGACAGGTACAATACAGAGCTCCCTCTACATTACCCTGACACTGTAACCCCCCACTTTATACCCAGTGTCAGCATCGAACTCTCCCACAGACAGGTACAATACAGAGCTCCCTCTACATTTCCCTGACACTGTAACCCCCCCCCCCCACTTTATTCCCAGTGTCAGCATCAAACTCTCCCAGAGACAGGTACAATACAGAGCTCCCCCTACATTACCCTGAGACTGTAACCCCCCCACTTTATACCCAGTGTCAGCATCGAACTCTCCCAGAGACAGGTACAATACAGAGCTCCCTCTACATTACCCTGACACTGTAACCCCCCCCCACTTTATACCCAGTGTCAGCATCGAACTCTCCCAGAGACAGGTACAATACAGAGCTCCCTCTACATTACCCTAACACTGTAACCCCCCCACTTTATACCCAGTGTCAGCATCGAACTCTCCCAGAGACAGGTACAATACAGAGCTCCCTCTACATTACCCTGACACTGTAACCCCCCCCCCCCCACATTATACCCAGTGTCAACATTGAACTCTCCCAGAGACAGGTACAATACAGAGCTCCCCCTACATTACCCTGACACTGTGACCCCTCACTTTACACACAGTGTCAGCATGAACTCTCCCAGAGACAGGTAAAATACAGAGGTCCCCCTACATTACCCTGACACTGTAACCCCCCCACTTTATACCCAGTGTCAGCATCGAACTTTCCCAGAGACAGGGACAATACAGAGCTCCCTCTACATTACCCTGACACTGTAACCCCCCCACTTTATACCCAGTGTCAGCATCGAACTTTCCCAGAGACAGGGACAATACAGAGCTCCCTCTACATTACCCTGACACTGTAACCCCCCCACTTTATACCCAGTGTCAGCATCGAACTCTCCCAGAGACAGGTACAATACAGAGCTCCCTCTACATTACCCTGACACTGAAACCCCCCCACTTTATAGCCAGTGTCAGCATCGAACTCTCCCAGAGACAGGTACAATTCAGAGCTCCCTCTACATTACCCTGACACTGTAACCCCCCCACTTTATACCCAGTGTCAGCATCGAACTCTCCCAGAGACAGGTACAATACAGAGCTCCCTCTACATTACCCTGACACTGTAACCCCCCCCACTTTATAGCCAGTGTCAGCATCGAACTCTCCCAGAGACAGGTACAATTCAGAGCTCCCTCTATATTACCCTGACACTGTAACCCCCCCACTTTATACCCAGTGTCAGCATCGAACTCTCCCAGAGACAGGTACAATACAGAGCTCCCTCTACATTACCCTGACACTGTAACCCCCCCACTTTATACCCAGTGTCAGCATCGAACTCTCCCAGAGACAGGTACAATACACAGCTCCCTCTACATTACCCTGACACTGTAACCCCCCCACTTTATAAACAGTGTCAGCATCGAACTCTCCCAGAGACAGGTACAATACAGAGCTCCCTCTACATTACCCTGACACTGTAACCCTCCCACTTTATACCCAGTGTCAGCATCGAACTCTCCCAGAGACAGGTACAATACAGAGCTGCCTCTACATTACCCTGACACTGTAACCCCCCCACTTTATACCCAGTGCCAGCATCAAACTCTCCCAGAGACAGGGACAATACAGAGCCCCCTCTACATTACCCTGACAATGTAACCCCCCCACATTATACCCAGTGTCAGCATCGAACTCTCCCAGAGACAGGTACAATACAGAGCTTCCCCCTACATTACCCTGACACTGTAACCCCCCCACTTTATACCCAGTGTCAGCATCGAACTCTCCCAGAGACAGGTACAATACAGAGCTCCCTCTACATTACCCTAACACTGTAACCCCCCCCCACTTTATACCCAGAGTCAGCATCGAACTCTCCCAGAGACAGGTACAATACAGAGCTCCCTCTACATTACCCTGACACTGTAACCCCCCACTTTATACCCAGTGTCAGCATCGAACTCTCCCACAGACAGGTACAATACAGAGCTCCCTCTACATTACCCTGACACTGTAACCCCCCCCCCCCACTTTATACCCAGTGTCAGCATCAAACTCTCCCAGAGACAGGTACAATACAGAGCTCCCCCTACATTACCCTGAGACTGTAACCCCCCCACTTTATACCCAGTGTCAGCATCGAACTCTCCCAGAGACAGGTACAATACAGAGCTCCCTCTACATTACCCTGACACTGTAACCCCCCCCCCACTTTATACCCAGTGTCAGCATCGAACTCTCCCAGAGACAGGTACAATACAGAGCTCCCTCTACATTACCCTAACACTGTAACCCCCCCCACTTTATACCCAGTGTCAGCATCGAACTCTCCCAGAGACAGGTACAATACAGAGCTCCCTCTACATTACCCTGACACTGTAACCCCCCCCCCCCACTTTATACCCAGTGTCAGCATCGAACTCTCCCAGAGACAGGTACAATACAGTGCTCCCTCTACATTACCCTGACACTGTAACCCCCCCACTTTATACCCAGTGTCAGCATCGAACTCTCCCAGAGACGGGTACAATTGAGAGCTCCCCCTACATATCCCTAACACTGTAAGCCCCCCACTTTATACCCAGTGTCAGCATCGAACTCTCCCAGAGACAGGTACAATACAGAGCTCCCTCTACATTATCCTGACACTGTAACCCCCCCCACTTTATACCCAGTGTCAGCATCCAACTCTCTCAGAGACAGGTACAATACAGAGCTCCCCCTTCATTACCCTGACACTGTAACCCCCCCACTTTATACCCAGTGTCAGCATCGAACTCTCCCAGAGACAGGTACAATACAGAGCTCCCCCTACATTACCCTGACACTGTAACCCCCCCCCACTTTATACCCAGTGTCAGCATCAAACTCTCCCAGAGACAGGTACAATACAGAGCTCCCTCTACATTACCCTGACACTGTCACCCCCCCACTTTATACCCAGTGTCAGCATCGAACTTTCCCAGAGACAGGGACAATACAGAGCTCCCTCTACATTACCCTGACACTGTAACCCCCCCAACTTTATACCCAGTGTCAGCAACGAACTCTCCCAGAGACAGGTACAATACAGAGCTCCCTCTACATTCCCCTGACACTGTAACCCCCCCACTTTATACCCAGTGTCAGCATCGAACTCTCCCAGAGACAGGCACAATACAGAGCTCCCATACATTACCCTGACACTGTAACCCCCCCACTTTACACCCAGTGTCAGCATCGAACTCTCCCAGAGACAGGTACAATACAGAGCTCCCTCTACATTACCCTGACACTGTAACCCCCCCACTTTATACCCAGTGTCAGCATCGAACTCTCCCAGAGACAGGTACAATACAGAGCTCCCCCTACATTACCCTGACACTGTAACCCCCCCACTTTATACCCAGTGTCAGCATCGAACTCTCCCAGAGACAGGTACAATACAGAGCTCCCTCTACATTACCCTGACACTGTAACCCCCCCACTTTATACCCAGTGTTTGCATCAAACTCTCCCAGAGACAGGTACAGTACAGAGCTCCCTCTACATTACCCTGACACTGTAACCCCCCCACTTTATACCCAGTGTCAGCATCGAACTCTCCCAGAGACAGGTACAATACAGAGCTCCCTCTACATTACCCTGACACTGTAACCCCCCACTTTATACCCAGTGTCAGCATCAAACTCTCCCAGAGACAGGTACAATACAGAGCTCCCTCTACATTACCCTGACACAGTAACCCCCCCACTTTATACCCAGTGTCAGCATCGAACTCTCCCAGAGACAGGTACAATACAGAGCTCCCTCTACATTACCCTGACACTGTAACCCCCCCACTTTATACCCAGTGTCAGCATCGAACTCTCCCAGAGACAGGTACAATACAGAGCTCCCTCTACATTACCCTGACACTGTAACCCCCCCACTTTATACCCAGTGTCAGCATCGAACTCTCCCAGAGACAGGTACAATACAGAGCTCCCTCTACATTACCCTGACACAGTAACCCCCCCACTTTATACCCAGTGTCAGCATTGAACTCTCCCAGAGACAGGTACAATACAGAGCTCCCTCTACATTACCCTGACACAGTAACCCCCCCACTTTATACCCAGTGTCAGCATCGAACTCTCCCAGAGACAGGTACAATACAGAGCTCCCTCTACATTACCCTGACACTGTAACCCCCCCCACTTTATACCCAGTGTCAGCATCGAACTCTCCCAGAGACAGGTACAATACAGAGCTCCCTCTACATTACCCTGACACTGTAACCCCCCCACTTTATACCCAGTGTCAGCATCAAACTCTCCCAGAGACAGGTACAATACAGAGCTCCCTCTACATTACCCTGACACTGTAACCCCCCCACTTTATACCCAGTGTCAGCATCGAACTCTCCCAGAGACAGGTACAATACAGAGCTCCCTCTACATTACCCTGACACTGTAACCCCCCCACTTTATACCCAGTGTCAGCATCAAACTCTCCCAGAGACAGGTACAATACAGAGCTCCCTCTACATTACCCTGACACTGTAACCCTCCCACTTTATACCCAGTGTCAGCATCGAACTCTCCCAGAGACAGGTACAATACAGAGCTCCCTCTACATTACCCTGACACTGTAACCCCCCCACTTTATACCCAGTGTCAGCATCGAACTCTCCCAGAGACAGGTACAATACAGAGCTCCCTCTACATTACCATGACACTGTAACCCCCCCACTTTATACCCAGTGTCAGCATCGAACTCTCCCAGAGACAGGTACAATACAGATCTCCCTCTACATTACCCTGACACAGTAACCCCCCCACTTTATACCCAGTGTCAGCATCGAACTCTCCCAGAGACAGGTACAATACAGAGCTCCCTCTACATTACCCTGACACTGTAACCCCCCCCACTTTATACCCAGTGTCAGCATCGAACTCTCCCAGAGACAGGTACAATACAGAGCTCCCTCTACATTACCCTGACACTGTAACCCCCCCACTTTATACCCAGTGTCAGCATCAAACTCTCCCAGAGACAGGTACAGTACAGAGCTCCCTCTCCATTACCCTGACACTGTAACCCTCCCACTTTATACCCAGTGTCAGCATCGAACTCTCCCAGAGACAGGTACAATACAGAGCTCCCTCTACATTACCCTGACACTGTAACCCTCCCACTTTATACCCAGTGTCAGCATCGAACTCTCCCAGAGACAGGTACAATACATAGCTCCCTCTACATTACCCTGACACTGTAACCCCCCCACTTTATACCCAGTGTCAGCATCGAACTCTCCCAGAGACAGGGAAAATACAGAGCCCCCTCTACATTCCCCTGACACTGTAACCCCCCCATTTTATACCCAGTGTCAGCATCGAACTCTCCCAGAGACAGGTACAATACAGAGCTCCCTCTACATTACCCTGACACTGTAACCCCCCACTTTATAAACAGTGTCAGCATCGAACTCTCCCAGAGACAGGTACAATACAGAGCTCCCTCTACATTACCCTGACACTGTAACCCTCCCACTTTATACCCAGTGTCAGCATCGAACTCTCCCAGAGACAGGTACAATACAGAGCTGCCTCTACATTACCCTGACACTGTAACCCCCCCACTTTATACCCAGTGCCAGCATCAAACTCTCCCAGAGACAGGGACAATACAGAGCCCCCTCTACATTACCCTGACAATGTAACCCCCCCACATTATACCCAGTGTCAGCATCGAACTCTCCCAGAGACAGGTACAATACAGAGCTTCCCCCTACATTACCCTGACACTGTAACCGCCCCACTTTATACCCAGTGTCAGCATCGAACTCTCCCAGAGACAGGTACAATACAGAGCTCCCTCTACATTACCCGAACACTGTAACCCCCCCCCACTTTATACCCAGAGTCAGCATCGAACTCTCCCAGAGACAGGTACAATACAGAGCTCCCTCTACATTACCCTGACACTGTAACCCCCCACTTTATACCCAGTGTCAGCATCGAACTCTCCCACAGACAGGTACAATACAGAGCTCCCTCTACATTACCCTGACACTGTAACCCCCCCCCCCCACTTTATACCCAGTGTCAGCATCAAACTCTCCCAGAGACAGGTACAATACAGAGCTCCCCCTACATTACCCTGAGACTGTAACCCCCCCACTTTATACCCAGTGTCAGCATCGAACTCTCCCAGAGACAGGTACAATACAGAGCTCCCTCTACATTACCCTGACACTGTAACCCCCCCCCCACTTTATACCCAGTGTCAGCATCGAACTCTCCCAGAGACAGGTACAATACAGAGCTCCCTCTACATTACCCTAACACTGTAACCCCCCCCACTTTATACCCAGTGTCAGCATCGAACTCTCCCAGAGACAGGTACAATACAGAGCTCCCTCTACATTACCCTGACACTGTAACCCCCCCCCCCCACTTTATACCCAGTGTCAGCATCGAACTCTCCCAGAGACAGGTACAATACAGTGCTCCCTCTACATTACCCTGACACTGTAACCCCCCCACTTTATACCCAGTGTCAGCATCGAACTCTCCCAGAGACGGGTACAATTGAGAGCTCCCCCTACATATCCCTAACACTGTAAGCCCCCCACTTTATACCCAGTGTCAGCATCGAACTCTCCCAGAGACAGGTACAATACAGAGCTCCCTCTACATTATCCTGACACTGTAACCCCCCCCACTTTATACCCAGTGTCAGCATCCAACTCTCTCAGAGACAGGTACAATACAGAGCTCCCCCTTCATTACCCTGACACTGTAACCCCCCCACTTTATACCCAGTGTCAGCATCGAACTCTCCCAGAGACAGGTACAATACAGAGCTCCCCCTACATTACCCTGACACTGTAACCCCCCCCCACTTTATACCCAGTGTCAGCATCAAACTCTCCCAGAGACAGGTACAATACAGAGCTCCCTCTACATTACCCTGACACTGTCACCCCCCCACTTTATACCCAGTGTCAGCATCGAACTTTCCCAGAGACAGGGACAATACAGAGCTCCCTCTACATTACCCTGACACTGTAACCCCCCCAACTTTATACCCAGTGTCAGCAACGAACTCTCCCAGAGACAGGTACAATACAGAGCTCCCTCTACATTCCCCTGACACTGTAACCCCCCCACTTTATACCCAGTGTCAGCATCGAACTCTCCCAGAGACAGGCACAATACAGAGCTCCCATACATTACCCTGACACTGTAACCCCCCCACTTTACACCCAGTGTCAGCATCGAACTCTCCCAGAGACAGGTACAATACAGAGCTCCCTCTACATTACCCTGACACTGTAACCCCCCCACTTTATACCCAGTGTCAGCATCGAACTCTCCCAGAGACAGGTACAATACAGAGCTCCCCCTACATTACCCTGACACTGTAACCCCCCCACTTTATACCCAGTGTCAGCATCGAACTCTCCCAGAGACAGGTACAATACAGAGCTCCCTCTACATTACCCTGACACTGTAACCCCCCCACTTTATACCCAGTGTTTGCATCAAACTCTCCCAGAGACAGGTACAGTACAGAGCTCCCTCTACATTACCCTGACACTGTAACCCCCCCACTTTATACCCAGTGTCAGCATCGAACTCTCCCAGAGACAGGTACAATACAGAGCTCCCTCTACATTACCCTGACACTGTAACCCCCCACTTTATACCCAGTGTCAGCATCAAACTCTCCCAGAGACAGGTACAATACAGAGCTCCCTCTACATTACCCTGACACAGTAACCCCCCCACTTTATACCCAGTGTCAGCATCGAACTCTCCCAGAGACAGGTACAATACAGAGCTCCCTCTACATTACCCTGACACTGTAACCCCCCCACTTTATACCCAGTGTCAGCATCGAACTCTCCCAGAGACAGGTACAATACAGAGCTCCCTCTACATTACCCTGACACTGTAACCCCCCCACTTTATACCCAGTGTCAGCATCGAACTCTCCCAGAGACAGGTACAATACAGAGCTCCCTCTACATTACCCTGACACAGTAACCCCCCCACTTTATACCCAGTGTCAGCATTGAACTCTCCCAGAGACAGGTACAATACAGAGCTCCCTCTACATTACCCTGACACAGTAACCCCCCCACTTTATACCCAGTGTCAGCATCGAACTCTCCCAGAGACAGGTACAATACAGAGCTCCCTCTACATTACCCTGACACTGTAACCCCCCCCACTTTATACCCAGTGTCAGCATCGAACTCTCCCAGAGACAGGTACAATACAGAGCTCCCTCTACATTACCCTGACACTGTAACCCCCCCACTTTATACCCAGTGTCAGCATCAAACTCTCCCAGAGACAGGTACAATACAGAGCTCCCTCTACATTACCCTGACACTGTAACCCCCCCACTTTATACCCAGTGTCAGCATCGAACTCTCCCAGAGACAGGTACAATACAGAGCTCCCTCTACATTACCCTGACACTGTAACCCCCCCACTTTATACCCAGTGTCAGCATCAAACTCTCCCAGAGACAGGTACAATACAGAGCTCCCTCTACATTACCCTGACACTGTAACCCTCCCACTTTATACCCAGTGTCAGCATCGAACTCTCCCAGAGACAGGTACAATACAGAGCTCCCTCTACATTACCCTGACACTGTAACCCCCCCACTTTATACCCAGTGTCAGCATCGAACTCTCCCAGAGACAGGTACAATACAGAGCTCCCTCTACATTACCATGACACTGTAACCCCCCCACTTTATACCCAGTGTCAGCATCGAACTCTCCCAGAGACAGGTACAATACAGATCTCCCTCTACATTACCCTGACACAGTAACCCCCCCACTTTATACCCAGTGTCAGCATCGAACTCTCCCAGAGACAGGTACAATACAGAGCTCCCTCTACATTACCCTGACACTGTAACCCCCCCCACTTTATACCCAGTGTCAGCATCGAACTCTCCCAGAGACAGGTACAATACAGAGCTCCCTCTACATTACCCTGACACTGTAACCCCCCCACTTTATACCCAGTGTCAGCATCAAACTCTCCCAGAGACAGGTACAGTACAGAGCTCCCTCTCCATTACCCTGACACTGTAACCCTCCCACTTTATACCCAGTGTCAGCATCGAACTCTCCCAGAGACAGGTACAATACAGAGCTCCCTCTACATTACCCTGACACTGTAACCCTCCCACTTTATACCCAGTGTCAGCATCGAACTCTCCCAGAGACAGGTACAATACATAGCTCCCTCTACATTACCCTGACACTGTAACCCCCCCACTTTATACCCAGTGTCAGCATCGAACTCTCCCAGAGACAGGGAAAATACAGAGCCCCCTCTACATTCCCCTGACACTGTAACCCCCCCATTTTATACCCAGTGTCAGCATCGAACTCTCCCAGAGACAGGTACAATACAGAGCTCCCTCTACATTACCCTGACACTGTAACCCCCCACTTTATACCCAGTGTCAGCATCGAGCTCTCCCAGAGACAGGTACAATACAGAGCTCCCTCTACATTACCCTGACACTGTAACCCCCCCCACTTTATACCCAGTGTCAGCATCGAACTCTCCCAGAGACAGGTACAATACAGAGCTCCCTCTATATTACCCTGACACTGTAACCCCCCCACTTTGTACCCAGTGTCAGCATCGAACTCTCCCAGAGACTGGTACAATACAGAGCTCCCTCTACATTACCCTGACACTGTAACCCCCCACTTTATACCCAATGTCAGCATTGAACTCTCCCAGAGACAGGTACGATACATAGCTCCCTCTACATTACCCTGACACTGTAACCCCCCCACTTTATACCCAGTGTCAGCATCGAACTCTCCCAGAGACAGGGACAATACAGAGCCCCCTCTACATTCCCCTGACACTGTAACCCCCCCATTTTTACCCAGTGTCAGCATCGAACTCTCCCAGAGACAGGTACAATACAGAGCTCCCTCTACATTACCCTGACACTGTAACCCCCCCACTTTATACCCAGTGTCAGCATCGAACTCTCCCAGAGACAGGTACAATACAGAGCTCCCTCTACATTACCCTGACACTGTAACCCCCCCACTTTATACCCAGAGTCAGCATCGAACTCTCCCAGAGACAGGTACAATACAGAGCTCCCCCTACATTACCCTGACACTGTAACCCCCCCCACTTTATACCCAGTGTCAGCATCGAACTCTACCAGAGACAGGTACAATATAGAGCTCCCCCTACATTACCCTGACACTGTAACCCCCCCCACTTTATACCCAGTGTCAGCATCGAACTCTCCCAGAGACAGGTACAATACAGAGCTCCCCCTACATTACCCTGACACTGTAACCCTCCCACTTTATACCCAGTGTCAGCATCGAGCTCTCCCTGAGACAGGTACAATACAGAGCTCCCTCTACATTACCCTGACACTGTAACCCCCCCCCCCACTTTATACCCAGTGTCAGCATCGAACTCTCCCAGAGACAGGTACAATACGGAGCTCCCTCTACATTACCCTGACACTGTAACCCCCCCATTTTATACCCAGTGTCAGCATCGAACTCTCCCAGAGACAGGGACAATACAGAGCTCCCTCTACATTACCCTGACACTGTAACCCCCCCCACTTTATACCCAGTGTCAGCATCAAACTCTCCCAGAGACAGGTACAATACAGAGCTCCCTCTACATTACCCTGACACTGTCACCCCCCCACTTTATACCCAGTGTCAGCATCGAACTTTCCCAGAGACAGGGACAATACAGAGCTCCCTCTACATTACCCTGACACTGTAACCCCCCCAACTTTATACCCAGTGTCAGCAACAAACTCTCCCAGAGACAGGTACAATACAGAGCTCCCTCTACATTCCCCTGACACTGTAACCCCCCCACTTTATACCCAGTGTCAGCATCGAACTCTCCCAGAGACAGGCACAATACAGAGCTCCCATACATTACCCTGACACTGTAACCCCCCCACTTTACACCCAGTGTCAGCATCGAACTCTCCCAGAGACAGGTACAATACAGAGCTCCCTCTACATTACCCTGACACTGTAACCCCCCCACTTTATACCCAATGTCAGCATCGAACTCTCCCAGAGACAGGTACAATACAGAGCTCCCCCTACATTACCCTGACACTGTAACCCCCCCACTTTATACCCAGTGTCAGCATCGAACTCTCCCAGAGACAGGTACAATACAGAGCTCCCTCTACATTACCCTGACACTGTAACCCCCCCACTTTATACCCAGTGTCAGCATCAAACTCTCCCAGAGACAGGTACAGTACAGAGCTCCCTCTACATTACCCTGACACTGTAACCCCCCCACTTTATACCCAGTGTCAGCATCGAACTCTCCCAGAGACAGGTACAATACAGAGCTCCCTCTACATTACCCTGACACTGTAACCCCCCACTTTATACCCAGTGTCAGCATCAAACTCTCCCAGAGACAGGTACAATACAGAGCTCCCTCTACATTACCCTGACACAGTAACCCCCCCACTTTATACCCAGTGTCAGCATCGAACTCTCCCAGAGACAGGTACAATACAGAGCTCCCTCTACATTACCCTGACACTGTAACCCCCCCACTTTATACCCAGTGTCAGCATCGAACTCTCCCAGAGACAGGTACAATACAGAGCTCCCTCTACATTACCCTGACACAGTAACCCCCCCACTTTATACCCAGTGTCAGCATCGAACTCTCCCAGAGACAGGTACAATACAGAGCTCCCTCTACATTACCCTGACACTGTAACCCCCCCCACTTTATACCCAGTGTCAGCATCGAACTCTCCCAGAGACAGGTACAATACAGAGCTCCCTCTACATTACCCTGACACTGTAACCCCCCCACTTTATACCCAGTGTCAGCATCGAACTCTCCCAGAGACAGGTACAATACAGAGCTCCCTCTACATTACCCTGACACTGTAACCCTCCCACTTTATACCCAGTGTCAGCATCGAACTCTCCCAGAGACAGGTACAATACAGAGCTCCCTCTACATTACCCTGACACTGTAACCCCCCCACTTTATACCCAGTGTCAGCATCGAACTCTCCCAGAGACAGGTACAATACAGAGCTCCCTCTACATTACCATGACACTGTAACCCCCCCACTTTATACCCAGTGTCAGCATCGAACTCTCCCAGAGACAGGTACAATACAGAGCTCCCTCTACATTACCCTGACACAGTAACCCCCCCACTTTATACCCAGTGTCAGCATCGAACTCTCCCAGAGACAGGTACAATACAGAGCTCCCTCTACATTACCCTGACACTGTAACCCCCCCCCACTTTATACCCAGTGTCAGCATCGAACTCTCCCAGAGACAGGTACAATACAGAGCTCCCTCTACATTACCCTGACACTGTAACCCCCCCACTTTATACCCAGTGTCAGCATCGAACTCTCCCAGAGACAGGTACAATACAGAGCTCCCTCTACATTACCATGACACTGTAACCCCCCCACTTTATACCCAGTGTCAGCATCGAACTCTCCCAGAGACAGGTACAATACAGAGCTCCCTCTACATTACCCTGACACAGTAACCCCCCCACTTTATACCCAGTGTCAGCATCGAACTCTCCCAGAGACAGGTACAATACAGAGCTCCCTCTACATTACCCTGACACTGGAAGCCCCCACTTTAAACACAGTGTCAGCATCGAACTCTCCCAGAGACAGGTACAGTACAGAGCTCCCTCTCCATTACCCTGACACTGTAACCCTCCCACTTTATACCCAGTGTCAGCATCGAACTCTCCCAGAGACAGGTACAATACAGAGCTCCCTCTACATTACCCTGACACTGTAACCCCCCCACTTTATACCCAGTGGCAGCATCGAACTCTCCCAGAGACAGGGACAATACAGAGCCCCCTCTACATTCCCCTGACACTGTAACCCCCCCATTTTATACCCAGTGTCAGCATCGAACTCTCCCAGAGACAGGTACAATACAGAGCTCCCTCTACATTACCCTGACACTGTAACCCCCCACTTTATACCCAGTGTCAGCATCGAGCTCTCCCAGAGACAGGTACAATACAGAGCTCCCTCTACATTGCCCTGACACTGTAACCCCCCCCACTTTATACCCAGTGTCAGCATCGAACTCTCCCAGAGACAGGTACAATACAGAGCTCCCTCTATATTACCCTGACACTGTAACCCCCCCACTTTATACCCAGTGTCAGCATCGAACTCTCCCAGAGACTGGTACAATGCAGAGCTCCCTCTACATTACCCTGACACTGTAACCCCCCCACTTTATACCCAATGTCAGCATTGAACTCTCCCAGAGACAGGTACGATACATAGCTCCCTCTACATTACCCTGACACTGTAACCCCCCCACTTTATACCCAGTGTCAGCATCGAACTCTCCCAGAGACAGGGACAATACAGAGCCCCCTCTACATTCCCCTGACACTGTAACCCCCCCATTTTATACCCAGTGTCAGCATCGAACTCTCCCAGAGACAGGTACAATACAGAGCTCCCTCTACATTACCCTGACACTGTAACCCCCCCACTTTATACCCAGTGTCAGCATCGAACTCTACCAGAGACAGGTACAATACAGAGCTCCCTCTACATTACCCTGACACAGTAACCCCCCCACTTTATACCCAGTGTCAGCATCGAACTCTCCCAGAGACAGGTACAATACAGAGCTCCCTCTACATTACCCTGACACAGTAACCCCCCCACTTTATACCCAGTGTCAGCATCGAACTCTCCCAGAGACAGGTACAATACAGAGCTCCCTCTACATTACCCTGACACTGTAACCCCCCCCACTTTATACCCAGTGTCAGCATCGAACTCTCCCAGAGACAGGTACAATACAGAGCTCCCTCGACATTACCCTGACACTGTAACCCCCCCACTTTATACCCAGTGTCAGCATCGAACTCTCCCAGAGACAGGTACAATACAGAGCTCCCTCTACATTACCCTGACACTGTAACCCCCCCACTTTATACCCAGTGTCAGCATCGAACTCTCCCAGAGACAGGTACAATACAGAGCTCCCTCTACATTACCCTGACACTGTAACCCCCCCACTTTATACCCAGTGTCAGCATCGAACTCTCCCAGAGACAGGTACAATACAGAGCTCCCTCTACATTACCCTGACACTGTAACCCTCCCACTTTATACCCAGTGTCAGCATCGAACTCTCCCAGAGACAGGTACAATACAGAGCTCCCTCTACATTACCCTGACACTGTAACCCCCCCACTTTATACCCAGTGTCAGCATCGAACTCTCCCAGAGACAGGTACAATACAGAGCTCCCTCTACATTACCCTGACACTGTAACCCCCCCACTTTATACCCAGTGTCAGCATCGAACTCTCCCAGAGACAGGTACAATACAGAGCTCCCTCTACATTACCCTGACACAGTAACCCCCCCACTTTATACCCAGTGTCAGCATCGAACTCTCCCAGAGACAGGTACAATACAGAGCTCCCTCTACATTACCCTGACACTGTAACCCCCCCCACTTTATACCCAGTGTCAGCATCAAACTCTCCCAGAGACAGGTACAATACAGAGCTCCCTCTACATTACCCTGACACTGTAACCCCCCCACTTTATACCCAGTGTCAGCATCGAACTCTCCCAGAGACAGGTACAGTACAGAGCTCCCTCTCCATTACCC
Source organism: Scyliorhinus torazame (assembly GCF_047496885.1). Lineage (NCBI taxonomy): Eukaryota > Metazoa > Chordata > Chondrichthyes > Carcharhiniformes > Scyliorhinidae > Scyliorhinus > Scyliorhinus torazame. Next base: position 8,643,026 of record NC_092725.1, on the reverse strand, counting down.
TGACACTGTAACCCTCCCACTTTATACCCAGTGTCAGCATCGAACTCTCCCAGAGACAGGTACAATACAGAGCTCCCTCTACATTACCCTGACACTGGAACCCTCCCACTTTATACCCAGTGTCAGCATCGAACTCTCCCAGAGACAGGGACAATACAGAGCTCCCTCTACATTACCCTGACACTGTAACCCCCCCACTTTATACCCAGTGTCAGCATTGAACTCTCCCAGAGACAGGTACAATACAGAGCTCCCTCTACATTACCCTGACACTGTAACCCCCCCACTTTATACCCAGTGTCAGCATCGAACTCTCCCAGAGACAGGTACAATACAGAGCTCCCTCTATATTACCCTGACACTGTAACCCCCCCACTTTATACCCAGTGTCAGCATCGAACTCTCCCAGAGACTGGTACAATACAGAGCTCCCTCTACATTACCCTGACACTGTAACCCCCCCACTTTATACCCAGTGTCAGCATTGAACTCTCCCAGAGACAGGTACAATACATAGCTCCCTCTACATTACCCTGACACTGTAACCCCCCCACTTTATACCCAGTGTCAGCATCGAACTCTCCCAGAGACAGGGACAATACAGAGCCCCCTCTACATTACCCTGACACTGTAACCCCCCCACTTTATACCCAGTGTCAGCATCGAACTCTCCCAGAGACAGGTACAATACAGAGCTCCCTCTACATTACCCTGACACTGTAACCCCCCACTTTATACCCAGTGTCAGCATCGAGCTCTCCCAGAGACAGGTACAATACATAGCTCCCTCTACATTACCCTGACACTGTAACCCCCCCACTTTATACCCAGTGTCAGCATCGAACTCTCCCAGAGACAGGGACAATACAGAGCCCCCTCTACATTCCCCTGACACTGTAACCCCCCCATTTTATACCCAGTGTCAGCATTGAACTCTCCCAGAGACAGGTACAATACAGAGCTCCCTCTACATTACCCTGACACTGTAACCCCCCACTTTATACCCAGTGTCAGCATCGAGCTCTCCCAGAGACAGGTACAATACAGAGCTCCCTCTACATTACCCTGACACTGTAACCCCCCCACTTTATACCCAGTGTCAGCATCGAACTCTCCCAGAGACAGGTACAATACAGAGCTCCCTCTACATTACCCTGGCACTGTAACCCCCCACTTTATACCCAGTGTCAGCATCGAGCTCTCCCAGAGACAGGTACAATACAGAGCTCCCTCTACATTACCCTGACACTGTAACCCCCCCCACTTTATACCCAGTGTCAGCATCGAACTCTCCCAGAGACAGGTACAATACAGAGCTCCCTCTACATTACCCTGACACTGTAACCCCCCCATTTTATACCCAGTGTCAGCATCTAACTCTCCCAGAGACAGGTACAATACAGAGCTCCCCCTACATTACCCTGACACTGTAACCCCCCCACTTTATACCCAGTGTCAGCATCGAACTCTCCCAGAGACAGGTACAATACAGAGCTCCCTCTACATTACCCTGACACTGTAACCCCCCCACTTTATACCCAGTGTCAGCATCGAACTCTCCCAGAGACAGGTACAATACAGAGCTCCCTCTACATTACCCTGACACTGAAACCCCCCCACTTTATAGCCAGTGTCAGCATCGAACTCTGCCAGAGACAGGTACAATACAGAGCTCCCTCTACATTACCCTGACACTGTAACCCCCCCACTTTATACCCAGTGTCAGCATCGAACTTTCCCAGAGACAGGGACAATACAGAGCTCCCTCTACATTACCCTGACACTGTAACCCCCCCACTTTATACCCAGTGTCAGCATCGAACTTTCCCAGAGACAGGGACAATACAGAGCTCCCTCTACATTACCCTGACACTGTAACCCCCCCACTTTATACCCAGTGTCAGCATCGAACTCACCCAGAGACAGGTACAATACAGAGCTCCCTCTACATTACCCTGACACTGAAACCCCCCCACTTTATAGCCAGTGTCAGCATCGAACTCTCCCAGAGACAGGTACAATTCAGAGCTCCCTCTACATTACCCTGACACTGTAACCCCCCCACTTTATACCCAGTGTCAGCATCGAACTCTCCCAGAGACAGGTACAATACAGAGCTCCCTCTACATTACCCTGACACTGTAACCCCCCCCACTTTATAGCCAGTGTCAGCATCGAACTCTCCCAGAGACAGGTACAATTCAGAGCTCCCTCTATATTACCCTGACACTGTAACCCCCCCACTTTATACCCAGTGTCAGCATCGAACTCTCCCAGAGACAGGTACAATACAGATCTCCTTCTACATTACCCTGACACTGTAACCCCCCCACTTTATACCCAGTGTCAGCATCGAACTCTCCCACAGACAGGTACAATACACAGCTCCCTCTACATTACCCTGACACTGTAACCCCCCCACTTTATAAACAGTGTCAGCATCGAACTCTCCCAGAGACAGGTACAATACAGAGCTCCCTCTACATTACCCTGACACTGTAACCCTCCCACTTTATACCCAGTGTCAGCATCGAACTCTCCCAGAGACAGGTACAATACAGAGCTCCCTCTACATTACCCTGACACTGTAACCCCCCCACTTTATACCCAGTGCCAGCATCAAACTCTCCCAGAGACAGGGACAATACAGAGCTCCCTCTACATTACCCTGACACTGTAACCCCCCCACATTATACCCAGAGTCAGCATCGAACTCTCCCAGAGACAGGTACAATACAGAGCTCCCTCTACATTACCCTGACACTGTAACCCCCCACTTTATACCCAGTGTCAGCATCGAACTCTCCCAGAGACAGGTACAATACAGAGCTCCCTCTACATTACCCTGACACTGTAACCCCCCCCACTTTATACCCAGTGTCAGCATCGAACTCTCCCAGAGACAGGTACAATACAGAGCTCCCTCTACATTACCCTAACACTGTAACCCCCCCCACTTTATACCCAGTGTCAGCATCGAACTCTCCCAGAGACAGGTACAATACAGAGCTCCCTCTACATTACCCTGACACTGTAACCCCCCCCACTTTATACCCAGTGTCAGCATCGAACTCTCCCAGAGACAGGTACAATACAGAGCTCCCCCTACATTACCCTGACACTGTAACCCCCCCCACTTTATACCCAGTGTCAGCATCGAACTCTCCCAGAGACAGGTACAATACGGAGCTCCCTCTACATTACCCTGACACTGTAACCCCCCCATTTTATACCCAGTGTCAGCATCGAACTCTCCCAGAGACAGGGACAATACAGAGCTCCCTCTACATTACCCTGACACTGTAACCCCCCCACTTTATACCCAGTGTCAGCATCAAGCTCTCCCTGAGACAGGTACAATACAGAGCTCCCTCTACATTACCCTGACACTGTAACCCCCCCCCACTTTATACCCAGTGTCAGCATCGAACTCTCCCAGAGACAGGTACAATACGGAGCTCCCTCTACATTACCCTGACACTGTAACCCCCCCATTTTATACCCAGTGTCAGCATCGAACTCTCCCAGAGACAGGGACAATACAGAGCTCCCTCTACATTACCCTGACACTGTAACCCCCCCACTTTATACCCAGTGTCAGCATCAAGCTCTCCCAGAGACAGGTACAATACAGAGCTCCCTCTACATTACCCTGACACTGTAACCCCCCCACTTTATACCCAGTGTCAGCATCGAATTTTCCCAGAGACAGGGACAATACAGAGCTCCCTCTACATTACCCTGACACTGTAACCCCCCCAACTTTATACCCAGTGTCAGCATCGAACTCTCCCAGAGACAGGTACAATACAGAGCTCCCTCTACATTACCCTGACACTGTAACCCCCCCACTTTATACCCAGTGTCAGCATCGAACTCTCCCAGAGACAGGTACAATACAGAGCTCCCCCTACATTACCCTGACACTGTAACCCCCCCCACTTTACACCCAGTGTCAGCATCGAACTCTCCCAGAGACAGGTACAATACAGAGCTCCCTCTACATTACCCTGACACTGTAACCCCCCCACTTTATACCCAGTGTCAGCATCGAACTCTCCCAGAGACAGGTACAATACAGAGCTCCCCCTACATTACCCTGACACTGTAACCCCCCCACTTTATACCCAGTGTCAGCATCGAACTCTCCCAGAGACAGGTACAATACAGAGCTCCCTCTACATTACCCTGACACTGTAACCCCCCCACTTTATACCCAGTGTCAGCATCAAACTCTCCCAGAGACAGGTACAGTACAGAGCTCCCTCTACATTACCCTGACACTGTAACCCCCCCACTTTATACCCAGTGTCAGCATCGAACTCTCCCAGAGACAGGTACAATACAGAGCTCCCTCTACATTACCCTGACACTGTAACCCCCCACTTTATACCCAGTGTCAGCATCAAACTCTCCCAGAGACAGGTACAATACAGAGCTCCCTCTACATTACCCTGACACAGTAACCCCCCCACTTTATACCCAGTGTCAGCATCGAACTCTCCCAGAGACAGGTACAATACAGAGCTCCCTCTACATTACCCTGACACTGTAACCCCCCCACTTTATACCCAGTGTCAGCATCGAACTCTCCCAGAGACAGGTACAATACAGAGCTCCCTCTACATTACCCTGACACTGTAACCCCCCCACTTTATACCCAGTGTCAGCATCGAACTCTCCCAGAGACAGGACAATACAGAGCTCCCTCTACATTACCCTGACACTGTAACCCCCCCACTTTATACCCAGTGTCAGCATCGAACTCTCCCAGAGACAGGACAATACAGAGCTCCCTCTACATTACCCTGACACTGTAACCCCCCCACTTTATACCCAGTGTCAGCATCGAACTCTCCCAGAGACAGGTACAATACAGAGCTCCCTCTACATTACCCTGACACTGTAAACCCCCACTTTATACCCAGTGTCAGCATCGAACTCTCCCAGAGACAGGTACAATACAGAGCTCCCTCTACATTACCCTGACACAGTAACCCCCCCACTTTATACCCAGTGTCAGCAACGAACTCTCCCAGAGACAGGTACAATACAGAGCTCCCTCTACATTACCCTGACACAGTAACCCCCCCACTTTATACCCAGTGTCAGCATCGAACTCTCCCAGAGACAGGTACAATACAGAGCTCCCTCTACATTACCCTGACACTGTAACCCCCCCCACTTTATACCCAGTGTCAGCATCGAACTCTCCCAGAGACAGGTACAATACAGAGCTCCCTCTACATTACCCTGACACTGTAACCCCCCCCACTTTATACCCAGTGTCAGCATCGAACTCTCCCAGAGACAGGTACAATACAGAGCTCCCTCTACATTACCCTGACACTGTAACCCCCCCACTTTATACCCAGTGTCAGCATCGAACTCTCCCAGAGACAGGTACAATACAGAGCTCCCTCTACATTACCCTGACACTGCAACCCCCCCACTTTATACCCAGTGTCAGCATCGAACTCTCCCAGAGACAGGTACAATACAGAGCTCCCTCTACATTACCCTGACACTGTAACCCCCCCACTTTATACCCAGTGTCAGCATCGAACTCTCCCAGAGACAGGTACAATACAGAGCTCCCTCTACATTACCCTGACACTGTAACCCCCCCACTTTATACCCAGTGTCAGCATCGAACTCTCCCAGAGACAGGTACAATACAGAGCTCCCTCTACATTACCCTGACACTGTAACCCCCCCACTTTATACCCAGTGTCAGCATCGAACTCTCCCAGAGACAGGTACAATACAGAGCTCCCTCTACATTACCCTGACACAGTAACCCCCTCACTTTATACCCAGTGTCAGCATCGAACTCTCCCAGAGACAGGTACAATACAGAGCTCCCTCTACATTACGCTGACACTGTAACCCCCCCCCCACTTTATACCCAGTGTCAGCATCGAACTCTCCCAGAGACAGGTACAATACAGAGCTCCCTCTACATTACCCTGACACTGTAACCCCCCCACTTTATACCCAGTGTCAGCATCGAACTCTCCCAGAGACAGGTACAGTACAGAGCTCCCTCTCCATTACCCTGACACTGTAACCCTCCCACTTTATACCCAGTGTCAGCATCGAACTCTCCCAGAGACAGGTACAATACAGAGCTCCCTCTACATTACCCTGACACTGTAACCCTCCCACTTTATACCCAGTGTCAGCATCGAACTCTCCCAGAGACAGGGACAATACAGAGCTCCCTCTACATTACCCTGACACTGTAACCCCCCCACTTTATACCCAGTGTCAGCATTGAACTCTCCCAGAGACAGGTACAATACAGAGCTCCCTCTACATTACCCTGACACTGTAACCCCCCCACTTTATACCCAGTGTCAGCATCGAACTCTCCCAGAGACAGGTACAATACAGAGCTCCCTCTATATTACCCTGACACTGTAACCCCCCCACTTTATACCCAGTGTCAGCATCGAACTCTCCCAGACACTGGTACAATACAGAGCTCCCTCTACATTACCCTGACACTGTAACCCCCCCACTTTATACCCAGTGTCAGCATTGAACTCTCCCAGAGACAGGTACAATACATAGCTCCCTCTACATTACCCTGACACTGTAACCCCCCCACTTTATACCCAGTGTCAGCATCGAACTCTCCCAGAGACAGGGACAATACAGAGCCCCCTCTACATTCCCCTGACACTGTAACCCCCCCATTTTATACCCAGTGTCAGCATCGAACTCTCCCAGAGACAGGTACAATACAGAGCTCCCTCTACATTACCCTGACACTGTAACCCCCCACTTTATACCCAGTGTCAGCATCGAGCTCTCCCAGAGACAGGTACAATACAGAGCTCCCTCTACATTACCCTGACACTGTAACCCCCCCCACTTTATACCCAGTGTCAGCATCGAACTCTCCCAGAGACAGGTACAATACAGAGCTCCCTCTATATTACCCTGACACTGTAACCCCCCCCACTTTATACCCAGTGTCAGCATCGAACTCTCCCAGAGACTGGTACAATACAGAGCTCCCTCTACATTACCCTGACACTGTAACCCCCCCACTTTATACCCAGTGTCAGCATTGAACTCTCCCAGAGACAGGTACGATACATAGCTCCCTCTACATTACCCTGACACTGTAACCCCCCCACTTTATACCCAGTGTCAGCATCGAACTCTCCCAGAGACAGGGACAATACAGAGCCCCCTCTACATTCCCCTGACACTGTAACCCCCCCATTTTATACCCAGTGTCAGCATCGAACTCTCCCAGAGACAGGTACAATACAGAGCTCCCTCTACATTACCCTGACACTGTAACCCCCCACTTTATACCCAGTGTCAGCATCGAGCTCTCCCAGAGACAGGTACAATACAGAGCTCCCTCTACATTACCCTGACACTGTAACCCCCCCACTTTATACCCAGTGTCAGCATCGAACTCTCCCAGAGACAGGTACAATACAGAGCTCCCTCTACATTACCCTGACACTGTAACCCCCCACTTTATACCCAGTGTCAGCATCGAACTCTCCCAGAGACAGGTGCAATACAGAGCTCCCTCTACATTACCCTGACACTGTAACCCCCCCACTTTATACCCAGTGTCAGCATCGAACTCTCCCAGAGACAGGTACAATACAGAGCTCCCTCTACATTACCCTGACACTGTAACCCCCCCACTTTATACCCAGTGTCAGCATCGAACTCTCCCAGAGACAGGTACAATACAGAGCTCCCTCTACATTACCCTGACACTGTAACCCCCCACTTTATACCCAGTGTCAGCATCGAGCTCTCCCAGAGACAGGTACAATACAGAGCTCCCTCTACATTACCCTGACACTGTAACCCCCCCACTTTATACCCAGTGTCAGCATCGAACTCTCCCAGAGACAGGTACAATACAGAGCTCCCTCTACATTACCCTGACACTGTAACCCCCCCACTTTATACCCAGTGTCAGCATCGAACTCTCCCAGAGACAGGTACAATACAGAGCTCCCTCTACATTACCCTGACACTGTAACCCCCCCACTTTATACCCAGTGTCAGCATCGAACTCTCCCAGAGACAGGTACAATACAGAGCTCCCTCTACATTACCCTGACACTGTAACCCCCCCACTTTATACCCAGTGTCAGCATCGAACTCTCCCAGAGACAGGTACAATACAGAGCTCCCTCTACATTACCCTGACACTGTAACCCCCCCACTTTATACCCAGTGTCAGCATCGAACTCTCCCAGAGACAGGTACAATACAGAGCTCCCTCTACATTACCGTGACACTGTAACCCCCCCACTTTATAACCCAGTGTCAGCATCGAGCTCTCCCAGAGACAGGTACAATACAGAGCTCCCTCTACATTACCCTGACACTGTAACCCCCCCACTTTATACCCAGTGTCAGCATCGAACTCTCCCAGAGACAGGTACAATACAGAGCTCCCTCTACATTACCCTGACACTGTAACCCCCCCACTTTATACCCAGTGTCAGCATCGAACTCTCCCAGAGACAGGTACAATACAGAGCTCCCCCTACATTACCCTGACACTGTAACCCCCACCCCCACTTTATACCCAGTGTCAGCATCGAACTCTCCCAGAGACAGGTACAATACAGAGCTCCCTCTACATTACCCTGACACTGTAACCCCCCCACTTTATACCCAGTGTCAGCATCGAACTCTCCCAGAGACAGGTACAATACAGAGCTCCCTCTACATTACCCTGACACTGTAACCCCCCCACTTTATACCCAGTGTCAGCATCGTACTCTCCCAGAGACAGGTACAATACAGAGCTCCCTCTACATTACCCTGACACTGTAACCACCCCCCCACTTTATACCCAGTGTCAGCATCGAACTCTCCCAGAGACAGGTACAATACAGAGCTCCCCCTACATTACCCTGAGACTGTAACCCCCCCACTTTATACCCAGTGTCAGCATCGAGCTCTCCCAGAGACAGGTACAATACAGAGCTCCCTCTACATTACCCTGACACTGTAACCCCCCCCACTTTATACCCAGTGTCAGCATCGAACTCTCCCAGAGACAGGTACAATACAGAGCTCCCTCTACATTACCCTGACACTGTAACCCCCCCACTTTATACCCAGTGTCAGCATCGAACTCTCCCAGAGACAGGTACAATACAGAGCTCCCTCTACATTACCCTGACACTGTAACCCTCCCACTTTATACCCAGTGTCAGCATCAAACTCTCCCAGAGACAGGTACAATACAGAGCTCCCTCTACATTACCCTGACACTGTAACCCCCCCACTTTATACCCAGTGTCAGCATCGAACTCTCCCAGAGACAGGGACAATACAGAGCTCCCTCTACATTCCCTGACACTGTAACCCCCCCACTTTTTACCCAGTGTCAGCATCGAACTCTCCCAGAGACAGGTACAATACAGAACTCCCTCTACATTACCCTGACACTGTAACCGCCCCCCCACTTTATACCCAGTGTCAGCATCGAACTCTCCCAGAGACAGGTACAATACAGAGCTCCCCCTACATTACCCTGAGACTGTAACCCCCCCACTTTATACCCAGTGTCAGCATCGAGCTCTCCCAGAGACAGGTACATTACAGAGCTCCCTCTACATTACCCTGACACTGTAACCCCCCCACTTTATACCCAGTGTCAGCATCGAACTCTCCCAGAGACAGGTACAATACAGAGCTCCCTCTACATTACCCTGACACTGTAACCCCCCACTTTATACCCAGTGTCAGCATCAAACTCTCCCAGAGACAGGGACAATACAGAGCTCCCTCTACATTACCCTGACACTGTAACCCCCCCCCACTTTATACCCAGTGTCAGCATCGAACTCTCCCAGAGACAGGTACAATACAGAGCTCCCCCTACATTACCCTGAGACTGTAACCCCCCCACTTTATACCCAGTGTCAGCATCGAACTCTCCCAGAGACAGGGACAATACAGAGCTCCCTCTACATTCCCCTGACACTGTAACCCCCCCACTTTATACCCAGTGTCAGCATCGAACTCTCCCAGAGACAGGGACAATACAGAGCTCCCTCTACATTACCCTGACACTGTAACCCCCCCACTTTATACCCAGTGTCAGCATCGAACTCTCCCAGAGACAGGGACAATACAGAGCTCCCTCTACATTACCCTGACACTGTAACCCCCCCACTTTATACCCAGTGTCAGCATCGAACTCTCCCAGAGACAGGTACAATACAGAGCTCCCTCTACATTACCCTGACACTGTAACCCCCCCCCACTTTATACCCAGTGTCAGCATCGAACTCTCCCAGAGACAGGTACAATACAGAGCTCCCTCTACATTACCCTGACACTGTAACCCCCCCACTTTATACCCAGTGTCAGCATCGAACTCTCCCAGAGACAGGTACAATACAGAGCTCCCTCTACATTACCCTGACACTGTAACCCCCCCACTTTATACCCAGTGTCAGCATCGAACTCTCCCAGAGACAGGGACAATACAGAGCTCCCTCTACATTACCCTGACACTGTAACCCCCCCACTTTATACCCAGTGTCAGCATCGAACTCTCCCAGAGACAGGTACAATACAGAGCTCCCTCTATATTACCCTGACACTGTAACCCCCCCCACTTTATACCCAGTGTCAGCATCGAACTCTCCCAGAGACTGGTACAATACAGAGCTCCCTCTACATTACCCTGACACTGTAACCCCCCCACTTTATACCCAGTGTCAGCATTGAACTCTCCCAGAGACAGGTACGATACATAGCTCCCTCTACATTACCCTGACACTGTAACCCCCCCACTTTATACCCAGTGTCAGCATCGAACTCTCCCAGAGACAGGGACAATACAGAGCCCCCTCTACATTCCCCTGACACTGTAACCCCCCCATTTTATACCCAGTGTCAGCATCGAACTCTCCCAGAGACAGGTACAATACAGAGCTCCCTCTACATTACCCTGACACTGTAACCCCCCACTTTATACCCAGTGTCAGCATCGAGCTCTCCCAGAGACAGGTACAATACAGAGCTCCCTCTACATTACCCTGACACTGTAACCCCCCCACTTTATACCCAGTGTCAGCATCGAACTCTCCCAGAGACAGGTACAATACAGAGCTCCCTCTACATTACCCTGACACTGTAACCCCCCACTTTATACCCAGTGTCAGCATCGAACTCTCCCAGAGACAGGTGCAATACAGAGCTCCCTCTACATTACCCTGACACTGTAACCCCCCCACTTTATACCCAGTGTCAGCATCGAACTCTCCCAGAGACAGGTACAATACAGAGCTCCCTCTACATTACCCTGACACTGTAACCCCCCCACTTTATACCCAGTGTCAGCATCGAACTCTCCCAGAGACAGGTACAATACAGAGCTCCCTCTACATTACCCTGACACTGTAACCCCCCACTTTATACCCAGTGTCAGCATCGAGCTCTCCCAGAGACAGGTACAATACAGAGCTCCCTCTACATTACCCTGACACTGTAACCCCCCCACTTTATACCCAGTGTCAGCATCGAACTCTCCCAGAGACAGGTACAATACAGAGCTCCCTCTACATTACCCTGACACTGTAACCCCCCCACTTTATACCCAGTGTCAGCATCGAACTCTCCCAGAGACAGGTACAATACAGAGCTCCCTCTACATTACCCTGACACTGTAACCCCCCCACTTTATACCCAGTGTCAGCATCGAACTCTCCCAGAGACAGGTACAATACAGAGCTCCCTCTACATTACCCTGACACTGTAACCCCCCCACTTTATACCCAGTGTCAGCATCGAACTCTCCCAGAGACAGGTACAATACAGAGCTCCCTCTACATTACCCTGACACTGTAACCCCCCCACTTTATACCCAGTGTCAGCATCGAACTCTCCCAGAGACAGGTACAATACAGAGCTCCCTCTACATTACCGTGACACTGTAACCCCCCCACTTTATAACCCAGTGTCAGCATCGAGCTCTCCCAGAGACAGGTACAATACAGAGCTCCCTCTACATTACCCTGACACTGTAACCCCCCCACTTTATACCCAGTGTCAGCATCGAACTCTCCCAGAGACAGGTACAATACAGAGCTCCCTCTACATTACCCTGACACTGTAACCCCCCCACTTTATACCCAGTGTCAGCATCGAACTCTCCCAGAGACAGGTACAATACAGAGCTCCCCCTACATTACCCTGACACTGTAACCCCCACCCCCACTTTATACCCAGTGTCAGCATCGAACTCTCCCAGAGACAGGTACAATACAGAGCTCCCTCTACATTACCCTGACACTGTAACCCCCCCACTTTATACCCAGTGTCAGCATCGAACTCTCCCAGAGACAGGTACAATACAGAGCTCCCTCTACATTACCCTGACACTGTAACCCCCCCACTTTATACCCAGTGTCAGCATCGTACTCTCCCAGAGACAGGTACAATACAGAGCTCCCTCTACATTACCCTGACACTGTAACCACCCCCCCACTTTATACCCAGTGTCAGCATCGAACTCTCCCAGAGACAGGTACAATACAGAGCTCCCCCTACATTACCCTGAGACTGTAACCCCCCCACTTTATACCCAGTGTCAGCATCGAGCTCTCCCAGAGACAGGTACAATACAGAGCTCCCTCTACATTACCCTGACACTGTAACCCCCCCCACTTTATACCCAGTGTCAGCATCGAACTCTCCCAGAGACAGGTACAATACAGAGCTCCCTCTACATTACCCTGACACTGTAACCCCCCCACTTTATACCCAGTGTCAGCATCGAACTCTCCCAGAGACAGGTACAATACAGAGCTCCCTCTACATTACCCTGACACTGTAACCCTCCCACTTTATACCCAGTGTCAGCATCAAACTCTCCCAGAGACAGGTACAATACAGAGCTCCCTCTACATTACCCTGACACTGTAACCCCCCCACTTTATACCCAGTGTCAGCATCGAACTCTCCCAGAGACAGGGACAATACAGAGCTCCCTCTACATTCCCTGACACTGTAACCCCCCCACTTTTTACCCAGTGTCAGCATCGAACTCTCCCAGAGACAGGTACAATACAGAACTCCCTCTACATTACCCTGACACTGTAACCGCCCCCCCACTTTATACCCAGTGTCAGCATCGAACTCTCCCAGAGACAGGTACAATACAGAGCTCCCCCTACATTACCCTGAGACTGTAACCCCCCCACTTTATACCCAGTGTCAGCATCGAGCTCTCCCAGAGACAGGTACATTACAGAGCTCCCTCTACATTACCCTGACACTGTAACCCCCCCACTTTATACCCAGTGTCAGCATCGAACTCTCCCAGAGACAGGTACAATACAGAGCTCCCTCTACATTACCCTGACACTGTAACCCCCCACTTTATACCCAGTGTCAGCATCAAACTCTCCCAGAGACAGGGACAATACAGAGCTCCCTCTACATTACCCTGACACTGTAACCCCCCCCCACTTTATACCCAGTGTCAGCATCGAACTCTCCCAGAGACAGGTACAATACAGAGCTCCCCCTACATTACCCTGAGACTGTAACCCCCCCACTTTATACCCAGTGTCAGCATCGAACTCTCCCAGAGACAGGGACAATACAGAGCTCCCTCTACATTCCCCTGACACTGTAACCCCCCCACTTTATACCCAGTGTCAGCATCGAACTCTCCCAGAGACAGGGACAATACAGAGCTCCCTCTACATTACCCTGACACTGTAACCCCCCCACTTTATACCCAGTGTCAGCATCGAACTCTCCCAGAGACAGGTACAATACAGAGCTCCCTCTACATTACCCTGACACTGTAACCCCCCCCCACTTTATACCCAGTGTCAGCATCGAACTCTCCCAGAGACAGGTACAATACAGAGCTCCCTCTACATTACCCTGACACTGTAACCCCCCCACTTTATACCCAGTGTCAGCATCGAACTCTCCCAGAGACAGGTACAATACAGAGCTCCCTCTACATTACCCTGACACTGTAACCCCCCCACTTTATACCCAGTGTCAGCATCGAACTCTCCCAGAGACAGGGACAATACAGAGCTCCCTCTACATTACCCTGACACTGTAACCCCCCCACTTTATACCCAGTGTCAGCATCGAACTCTCCCAGAGACAGGTACAATACAGAGCTCCCCCTACATTACCCTGAGACTGTAACCCCCCCACTTTATACCCAGTGTCAGCATCGAACTCTCCCAGAGACAGGGACAATACAGAGCTCCCTCTACATTCCCCTGACACTGTAACCCCCCCACTTTATACCCAGTGTCAGCATCGAACTCTCCCAGAGACAGGGACAATACAGAGCTCCCTCTACATTACCCTGACACTGTAACCCCCCCACTTTATACCCAGTGTCAGCATCGAACTCTCCCAGAGACAGGTACAATACAGAGCTCCCTCTACATTACCCTGACACTGTAACCCCCCCCCACTTTATACCCAGTGTCAGCATCGAACTCTCCCAGAGACAGGTACAATACAGAGCTCCCTCTACATTACCCTGACACTGTAACCCCCCCACTTTATACCCAGTGTCAGCATCGAACTCTCCCAGAGACAGGTACAATACAGAGCTCCCTCTACATTACCCTGACACTGTAACCCCCCCACTTTATACCCAGTGTCAGCATCGAACTCTCCCAGAGACAGGGACAATACAGAGCTCCCTCTACATTACCCTGACACTGTAACCCCCCCACTTTATACCCAGTGTCAGCATCGAACTCTCCCAGAGACAGGTACAATACAGAGCTCCCTCTACATTACCCTGACACTGTAACCCCCCCCTTTATACCCAGTGTCAGCATCGAACTCTCCCAGAGACAGGGACAATACAGAGCTCCCTCTACATTACCCTGACACTGTAACCCCCCCCTTTATACCCAGTGTCAGCATCGAACTCTCCCAGAGACAGGTACAATACAGAGCTCCCTCTACATTACCCTGACACTGTAACCCCCCCCTTTATACCCAGTATCAGCATCGAACTCTCCCAGAGACAGGGACAATACAGAGCTCCCTCTACATTACCCTGACACTGTAACCCCCCCCTTTATACCCAGTGTCAGCATCGAACTCTCCCAGAGACAGGTACAATACAGAGCTCCCTCTACATTACCCTGACACTGTAACCCCCCCACTTTATACCCAGTGTCAGCATCGAACTCTCCCAGAGACAGGTACAGTACAGAGCTCCCTCTACATTACCCTGACACTGTAACCCCCCCACTTTATACCCAGTGTCAGCATCGAACTCTCCCAGAGACAGGGACAATACAGAGCTCCCTCTACATTACCCTGACACTGTAACCCCCCCACTTTATACCCAGTGTCAGCATCGAACTCTCCCAGAGACAGGTACAATACAGAGCTCCCTCTACATTACCCTGACACTGTAACCCCCCCACTTTATACCCAGTGTCAGCATCGAACTCTCCCAGAGACAGGGACAATACAGAGCTCCCTCTACATTACCCTGACACTGTAACCCCCCCCTTTATACCCAGTGTCAGCATCGAACTCTCCCAGAGACAGGTACAATACAGAGCTCCCTCTACATTACCCTGACACTGTAACCCCCCCCTTTATACCCAGTGTCAGCATCGAACTCTCCCAGAGACAGCTACAATACAGAGCTCCCTCTACATTACCCTGACACTGTAACCCCCCCCTTTATACCCAGTGTCAGCATCGAACTCTCCCAGAGACAGGGACAATACAGAGCTCCCTCTACATTACCCTGACACTGTAACCCCCCCACTTTATACCCAGTGTCAGCATCGAACTCTCCCAGAGACAGGTACAATACAGAGCTCCCTCTACATTACCCTGACACTGTAACCCCCCCCACTTTATACCCAGTGTCAGCATCGAACTCTCCCAGAGACAGGTACAATACAGAGCTCCCTCTACATTACCCTGACACTGTAACCCCCCCACTTTATACCCAGTGTCAGCATCGAACTCTCCCAGAGACGGGTACAATACGGAGCTCCCGCTGACCGAGAGGCTATACCTGGGACTGCTGGTGGCACGGTGCGACGCAGGGCAGTGACTGTTGCCATGGCAATCTCCTCGGCGCTGTACTTTTGTGTGCAGGCATGTCCAGGCGTCACCATGTTTGGTTTCAATAAGGTGCCTTCAAGATAAATGTGGTGGTCGCTCAGAGCCTTGTACACAGCAGCTAGGACCTGTGAGAGAGAGGGACAGGAAACTTCGTCAAAGGACATTGAGCTGTAACACCCCCCGTTACTCCCTGTGGGGGGGTCCTTCCCGTTACTCCCTGTGGGAGGGCCCTTCCCGTTACTCCCTGTGGGAGGGTCCTTCCCGTTACTCCCTGTGGGAGGGCCCTTCCCGTTTATTCCCTTATGTCCCCTTCCTTTTCTTTTGCCGTTTTCATTTTTGATCCGTGGGTGATTAATGGACCTGCGTCTTTAAATCAGGAGAGACTGGGGAATTCAGAAGTTACAGGAGAGAGAGCTCTCTGCTAGTCTCTGCCAGTTTGAACAGGCACCAGAGAGAGTGAGAGAGCGACGGGCTGGACTCATGTTTGACTGATTGTCACGTGGTCAATGAATTGGTGCGAAAGGCTGTGCTCTGCCCGGTAACCGGTGGCGATTGGATCCTGGCCAAGTGGACTGATTTTCAGAGTCCCTCCCGAGGAGTTTCAGTTTGACTCCTGGAGGCACAGGGACAGTGCCCGGCACTCTCTCACCCATCACTCCAGTAAGGCTGCGAGTTCTGTATTCCTGACGGTGCGGAGGACCCGGATGAGTGAATCTCCAGGGAAGCCATTGCAGGCTGCAAACAGAGACCAGGACTCCCTCTCTCCCTCCAGAAAGACTGTGAGTTGCTGGGTTTCTGAAACTACGGAAAGCTGAATGAATCTACAGTAAAACCACAAACTGAAGCGAAGTTTGAAGAGGATTAAGGTGCCGGAAACAAGCATCTGTAACAAATATTCCTTTCCCCGTTTACTTATGATTGTTACCCCTTTCCTCCCCTTCTGCGTTTGTCTGTCCTGTGTGTGTCTGTCCTGTGTGTGTGTCACTGTGTGTGTGTGTGTCAGTGTGTCAGTGTGTGTGTGTCAATGTGTGTGTGTGTGTCAATGTGTGTGTGTCAATGTGTGTGTGTGTGTCAGTGTGTGTGCGTGTCTTTGTCAGTGTGTGTGTGTCAATGTGTGTGTGCCTGTGTGTGTGTGTCAATGTGTGTGTGTCAGTGTGTCTGTGTGTGTGTGTCAATGTGTGTGTCTGTGTCTCTGTCAGTGTGTGTGTGTGTCAATGTGTGTGTGTGTCAATGTGCGTGTGTCAATGTGCGTGTGTCAGTGTGTGTGTGTCTGTCAGTGTGTGTGTGTGTCAGTGTGTGTGTCTGTCAATGTGTGTGTGTGTCTGTCAATGTGTGTGTGTGTCAGTGTGTGTGTGTGTGCCAGTGTGTGTGTCTCTGTCAGTGTGTCTGTGTCTCTGTCTGTGTGTGTCTGTCAGTGTGTGTGTGTCAGTGTCTCTCTGTCAGTATGTGTGTGTCGGTGTGTGTGTCTGTGTGTCAGTGTGTGTGTGTGTGTGTCAGTGTGTGTGTGTGTGTGTGTGTGTCTGTCTGTATGTGTGTGTGTCAGTGTGTGTGTGTGTCAGTGTGTGTGTGTGTCAGTGTGTGTGTGTGTCAGTGTGTGTGTGTGTGTCAGTGTGTGTGTGTGTCAGTGTGTGTGTGTGTGTCAGTGTGTGTGTGTGTGTGTGTCAGTGTGTGTGTGTGTGTGTGTGTCTGTGTGTATAGGTGTAGAGGGTGGGTCGGGTTAAAGAGGGATTAGTTAATAGTTAACCGTTTGTATTTGCTGCCTATTTTATTCTAGTTCTGGTTATTAATAAACAGGAATTGACACACCGGGTGACCGTAATTATTGGACAGCCAAAGACTTCGGGAATTATAAGATTTATTGGTTAATTCACTTGTGTTGGGACTCCGGGGCCGGTGAGACTGGAATTGACCGTGACTGGCCCAGGATGTCTCCTGACACACCTGAGGGAGTGACTGGACCTCCTCCTGTTCCTGTGTAAAAGTCTGGAGAGGGGCTGAATGGGGCCTCCTGTTCCTGTGTAACAGGCTGGAGAGGGGCTGAATGGGGCTCCTCCTGTTCCTGTGTAAAAATCTGGAGAGGGGCTGAATGGGGCCTCCTCCTGTTCCTGTGTAACAGGCTGGAGACGGGCTGAATGGGCCTCCTCCTGTTCCTGTGTAACAGGCTGGAGAGGGGCTGAATGGGCCTCCTCCTGTTCCTGTGTAACAGGCTGGAGAGGGGCTGAATGGGCCTCCTCCTGTTCCTGTGTAAAAGTCTGGAGAGGGGCTGAATGGGGCCTCCTGTTCCTGTGTAACAGGCTGGAGAGGGGCTGAATGGGGCTCCTCCTGTTCCTGTGTAAAAATCTGGAGAGGGGCTGAATGGGGCCTCCTCCTGTTCCTGTGTAACAGGCTGGAGACGGGCTGAATGGGCCTCCTCCTGTTCCTGTGTAACAGGCTGGAGAGGGGCTGAATGGGCCTCCTCCTGTTCCTGTGTAACAGGCTGGAGAGGGGCTGAATGGGGCTCCTCCTGTTCCTGTGTAACAGGCTGGAGACGGGCTGAATGGGCCTCCTCCTGTTCCTGTGTAACAGGCTGGAGAGGGGCTGAATGGGCCTCCTCCTGTTCCTGTGTAACAGGCTGGAGAGGGGCTGAATGGGGCTCCTCCTGTTCCTGTGTAACAGGCTGGAGAGGGGCTGAATGGGGCCTCCTCCTGTTCCTGGGTAACAGGCTGGAGAGGGGCTGAATGGGGCCTCCTCCTGTTCCTGGGTAACAGGCTGGAGAGGGGCTGAATGGGCCTCCTCCTGTTCCTGTGTAACAGGCTGGAGAGGGGCTGAATGGGTCTCCTCCTGTTGCTGTGTAACAGGCTGGAGAGGGGCTGAATGGGCCTCCTGTTCCTGTGTAACAGGCTGGAGAGGGGTTGAATGGGGCTCCTCCTGTTCCTGTGTAACAGGCTGGAGAGGGGCTGAATGGGGCCTCTTCCTGTTCCTGTGTAAAAGGCTGGAGAGGGGCTGAATGGACCTCCTCCTGTTCCTGTGTAACAGGCTGGAGAGGGGCTGAATGGGGCTCCTCCTGTTCCTGTGTAACAGGCTGGAGAGGGGCTGAATGGGGCCTCCTCCTGTTCCTGGGTAACAGGCTGGAGAGGGGCTGAATGGGGCCTCCTCCTGTTCCTGGGTAACAGGCTGGAGAGGGGCTGAATGGGGCCTCCTCCTGTTCCTGGGTAACAGGCTGGAGAGGGGCTGAATGGGGCCTCCTCCTGTTCCTGGGTAACAGGCTGGAGAGGGGCTGAATGGGGCCTCCTCCTGTTCCTGGGTAACAGGCTGGAGAGGGGCTGAATGGGCCTCCTCCTGTTCCTGTGTAACAGGCTGGAGAGGGGCTGAATGGGTCTCCTCCTGTTGCTGTGTAACAGGCTGGAGAGGGGCTGAATGGGCCTCCTGTTCCTGTGTAACAGGCTGGAGAGGGGCTGAATGGGGCTCCTCCTGTTCCTGTGTAACAGGCTGGAGAGGGGCTGAATGGGGCCTCTTCCTGTTCCTGTGTAAAAGGCTGGAGAGGGGCTGAATGGACCTCCTCCTGTTCCTGTGTAACAGGCTGGAGAGGGGCTGAATGGGGCTCCTCCTGTTCCTGTGTAACAGGCTGGAGAGGGGCTGAATGGGGCCTCCTCCTGTTCCTGGGTAACAGGCTGGAGAGGGGCTGAATGGGGCCTCCTCCTGTTCCTGGGTAACAGGCTGGAGAGGGGCTGAATGGGCCTCCTCCTGTTCCTGGGTAACAGGCTGGAGAGGGGCTGAATGGGCCTCCTCCTGTTCCTGTGTAACCGGCTGGAGAGGGGCTGAATGGGCCTCCTCCTGTTCCTGGGTAACAGGCTGGAGAGGGGCTGAATGGGCCTCCTCCTGTTCCTGTGTAACAGGCTGGAGAGGGGCTGAATGGGGCCTCCTCCTGTTCCTGGGTAACAGGCTGGAGAAGGGGCTGAATGGGCCTCCTCCTGTTCCTGTGTAACAGGCTGGAGAGGGGCTGAATGGGGCCTCTTCCTGATCCTGGGTAACAGGCTGGAGAGGGGCTGAATGGGCCTCCTCCTGTTCCTGTGTAACCGGCTGGAGAGGGGCTGAATGGGCCTCCTCCTGTTCCTGGGTAACAGGCTGGAGAGGGGCTGAATGGGCCTCCTCCTGTTGCTGTGTAACAGGCTGGAGAGGGGCTGAATGGGTCTCCTCCTGTTCCTGGGTAACAGGCTGGAGAGGGGCTGAATGGGCCACCTCCTGTTCCTGTGTAACAGGCCGGAGAGGGGCTGAATGGGCCTCCTCCTGTTCCTGAGTAACAGGCTGGAGAGGGGCTGAATGGGCCTCCTCCTGTTCCTGTGTAACAGGCTGGAGAGGGGCTGAATGGGTCTCCTCCTGTTGCTGTGTAACAGGCTGGAGAGGGGCTGAATGGGCCTCCTGTTCCTGTGTAACAGGCTGGAGAGGGGCTGAATGGGGCTCCTCCTGTTCCTGTGTAACAGGCTGGAGAGGGGCTGAATGGGGCCTCTTCCTGTTCCTGTGTAAAAGGCTGGAGAGGGGCTGAATGGACCTCCTCCTGTTCCTGTGTAACAGGCTGGAGAGGGGCTGAATGGGGCTCCTCCTGTTCCTGTGTAACAGGCTGGAGAGGGGCTGAATGGGGCCTCCTCCTGTTCCTGGGTAACAGGCTGGAGAGGGGCTGAATGGGGCCTCCTCCTGTTCCTGGGTAACAGGCTGGAGAGGGGCTGAATGGGCCTCCTCCTGTTCCTGTGTAACAGGCTGGAGAGGGGCTGAATGGGCCTCCTCCTGTTCCTGTGTAACCGGCTGCAGAGGGGCTGAATGGGCCTCCTCCTGTTCCTGGGTAACAGGCTGGAGAGGGGCTGAATGGGCCTCCTCCTGTTCCTGTGTAACAGGCTGGAGAGGGGCTGAATGGGGCCTCCTCCTGTTCCTGGGTAACAGGCTGGAGAAGGGGCTGAATGGGCCTCCTCCTGTTCCTGTGTAACAGGCTGGAGAGGGGCTGAATGGGGCCTCTTCCTGTTCCTGGGTAACAGGCTGGAGAGGGGCTGAATGGGCCTCCTCCTGTTCCTGTGTAACCGGCTGGAGAGGGGCTGAATGGGCCTCCTCCTGTTCCTGGGTAACAGGCTGGAGAGGGGCTTAATGGGCCTCCTCCTGTTGCTGTGTAACAGGCTGGAGAGGGGCTGAATGGGTCTCCTCCTGTTCCTGGGTAACAGGCTGGAGAGGGGCTGAATGGGCCACCTCCTGTTCCTGTGTAACAGGCCGGAGAGGGGCTGAATGGGCCTCCTCCTGTTCCTGAGTAACAGGCTGGAGAGGGGCTGAATGGGCCTCCTCCTGTTCCTGAGTAACAGGCTGGAGAGGGGCTGAATGGGCCTCCTCCTGTTCCTGTGTAGCAGGCTGGAGAGGGGCTGAATGGGCCTCCTCCTGTTTCTGTGTAACAGGCTGGAGAGGGGCTGAATGGGTCTCCTCCTGTTCCTGTGTAACAGGCTGGAGAGGGGCTGAATGGGTCTCCTCCTGTTCCTGTGTAACAGGCTGGAGAGGGGCTGAATGGGCCTCCTCCTGTTCCTGTGTAACAGGCTGGAGAGGGGCTGAATGGGCCTCCTCCTGTTCCTGTGTAACAGGCTGGAGAGGGGCTGAATGGGCCTCCTCCTGTTCCTGTGTAACAGGCTGGAGAGGGGCTGAATGGGGCCTCCTCCTGTTCCTGTGTAACAGGCTGGAGAGGGGCTGAATGGACCTCCTCCTGTTCCTGGTAACAGGCTGGAGAGGGGCTGAATGGGCCTCCTCCTGTTGCTGTGTAACAGGCTGGAGAGGGGCTGAATGGGCCTCCTCCTGTTCCTGTGTAACAGGCTGGAGGGGGCTGAATGGGCCTCCTGTTGCTGGGTAACAGACTGGAGAGGGGCTGAATGGGCCTCCTCCTGTTCCTGTGTAACAGGCTGGAGAGGGCTGAATGGGCCCCTGTTCCTGTGTAACAGGCTGGAGAGGGGCTGAATGGGCCTCCTCCTGTTCCTGTGTAACAGGCTGGAGAGGGGCTGAATGGGCCTCCTGTCCCTGTGTAACAGGCTGGAGAGGGGCTGAATGGGCCTCCTCCTGTTGCTGTGTAACAGGCTGGAGAGGGGCTGAATGGGCCTCCTCCTGTTCCTGGGTAACAGGCTGGAGAGGGGGCTGAATGGGCCCCCTGTTCCTGTGTAACAGGCTGGAGAGGGGCTGAATGGGCCTCCTGTCCCTGTGTAACAGGCTGGAGAGGGGCTGAATGGGCCTCCTCCTGTTCCTGTGTAACAGGCTGGAGAGGGGCTGAATGGGCCCCCTGTTCCTGTGTAACAGGCTGGAGAGGGCTGAATGGCCTCCTGTCCCTGTGTAACAGCTGGAGAGGGGCTGAATGGGCCTCCTCCTGTTCCTGGGTAACAGGCTGGAGAGGGGCTGAATGGGCCTCCTCCTGTTCCTGGGTACCAGGCTGGAGAGGGGCTGAATGGGACTCCTCCTGTTCCTGTGTAACAGGCTGGAGAGGGGCTGAATGGGCCTCCTCCTGTTCCTGGGTAACAGGCTGGAGAGGGGCTGAATGGGCCTCCTGTTCCTGGGTAACAGGCTGGAGAGGGGCTGAATGGGCCTCCTGTTCCTGTGTAACAGGCTGGAGAGGGGCTGAATGGGCCTCCTCTGTTCCTGTGTAACAGGCTGGAGAGGGGCTGAATGGGCCTCCTCCTGTTCCTGGGTAACCGGCTGGAGAGGGGCTGAATGGGCCTCCTCCTGTTCCTGTGTAACAGGCTGGAGAGGGGCTGAATGGGCCTCCTCCTGTTCCTGGGTAACAGGCTGGAGAGGGGGCTGAATGGGCCCCCTGTTCCTGTGTAACAGGCTGGAGAGGGGCTGAATGGGCCTCCTGTCCCTGTGTAACAGGGCTGGAGAGGGGCTGAATGGGCCTCCTCCTGTTCCTGTGTAACAGGCTGGAGAGGGGCTGAATGGGCCCCCTGTTCCTGTGTAACAGGCTGGAGAGGGGCTGAATGGGCCTCCTGTCCTGTGTAACAGGCTGGAGAGGGGCTGAATGGGCCTCCTCCTGTTCCTGGGTAACAGGCTGGAGAGGGGCTGAATGGGACTCCTCCTGTTCCTGTGTAACAGGCTGGAGAGGGGCTGAATGGGCCTCCTCCTGTTCCTGTGTAACAGGCTGGAGAGGGGCTGAATGGGCCTCCTCCTGTTCCTGTGTAACAGGCTGGAGAGGGGCTGAATGGGCCTCCTCCTGTTCCTGTGTAACAGGCTGGAGAGGGGCTGAATGGGCCTCCTCCTGTTCCTGTGTAACAGGCTGGAGAGGGGCTGAATGGGGCCTCCTCCTGTTCCTGTGTAACAGGCTGGAGAGGGGCTGAATGGGCCTCTCCTGTTCCTGGGTAACAGGCTGGAGAGGGGCTGAATGGGACTCCTCCTGTTCCTGTGTAACAGGCTGGAGAGGGGCTGAATGGGCCTCCTCCTGTTCCTGGGTAACAGGCTGGAGAGGGGCTGAATGGGCCTCCTCCTGTTCCTGTGTAACAGGCTGGAGAGGGGCTGAATGGGCCTCCTGTTGCTGGGTAACAGGCTGGAGAGGGGCTGAATGGGCCTCCTGTTGCTGGGTAACAGGCTGGAGAGGGGGTGAATGGGCCTCCTCCTGTTCCTGGGTAACAGGCTGGAGAGGGGCTCAATGGGCCTCCTCCTGTGTACAGGCTGGAGAGGGGCTGAATGGGCCTCCTGTTGCTGGGTAACAGGCTGGAGAGGGGGTGAGTGGAATATTCGGTCAAGCCTACCTTCTCGGTGACGTACTGGCAGCGTTTCAGATCATGGGTTCCGTCTGCAGGATCTCTGGCTCCACGATGGGAACAATGCCGTTCTGGAAGAAAGGGCAGCCAGTCAGACTATCACAATGCCCGAAGGAGGCCCTCCCTCTCTCTCCCTCTCTGCCGCCCTCTCTGTCGCCCCTCTCAGTCACTCTCTCTCTGTCTCTCTCTCTCTCTGTCTCTCTCTCTCTGTCTCTCTCTCTCTGTCTCTCTCTCTCTCTCTCTGTCTCTCTCTGTCTCTGTCCCTCTCGCTCTGTCTCTCTCTGTCCCCCCCCCCCTGTCTCTCTCTCGCTCTGTCTATCTCTCTGTCTCTCTCTGTCCCTTGTCTTTCTCTCTGTCTCTCTCTCTGTCTCTCTGTCTCT
>NC_092725.1:8608479-8613479 GCF_047496885.1 Scyliorhinus torazame | reverse complement strand
CGGGCACCGACTCTCCCTGGGGTACGGGTCCCCCCCCCCCACGGGCACTGACTCTCCCCGGGGTACGGGTCCCCCCTCCCCACGGGCACCGACTCTCCCCGGGGTACGGGTCCCCCCCCATGGGCACCGACTCTCCCTGGGGTACGGGTCCCCCCTCCCACGGGTGCCGACTCTCCCCGGGGTACGGGTCCCCCGCCACGGGCACCGACTCTCCCCGGGGTACGGGTCCGCCCCACGGGCACCGACTCTCCCTGGGGTACGGGTCCCCCCTCCCCACGGGCACCGACTCTCCCCGGGGTACGGGTCCCCCCCCCCCACGGGCACCGACTCTCCCCGGGGTACGGGTCCCCCCCACGGGCACCGACTCTCCCCGGGGTACGGGTCCCCCCCCCACGGGCACCGACTCTCCCCGGGGTACGGGTCCCCCCCACGGGCACCGACTCTCCCCGGGGTACGGGTCCCCCCCCACGGGCACCGACTCTCCCCGGGGTACGGGTCCCCCCCACGGGCACTGACTCTCCCCCGGGGTACGGGTCCCCCCCCACGGGCACCGACTCTCCCCCAGGGTACGGGTCCCCCCCTCCCCACGGGCACCGACTCTCCCCGGGGTACGGGTCCCCCCCCACGGGCACCCGACTCTCCCTGGGGTACGGGTCCCCCCCCACGGGGCACCGACTCTCCCCGGGGTACGGGTCTCCCCCACGGACACCGACTCTCCCCGGGGTACGGATCCCCCCCATGGGCACCGACTCTCCCGGGGTACGGGTCCCCCCCCCCACGGGCACCGACTCTCCCCGGGGTACGGGTTCCCCCTCCCACGGACACCGACTTTCCCCGGGGTACGGGTCCCTCCCCACGGGCACCGACTCTCCCCGGGGTATGGGGCCCCCCCCCACGGGCACTGACTCTCCCCGGGGTACGGGTCCCCACCATGGGCACCGACTCTCCCCTGGGGTACGGGTCCCCCCTCCCACGGGCAACGACTCTCCCCGGGGTACGGGCCCCCCCCCCCCCCCCCCACGGGCACCGACTCTCCCCGGGGTACGGGTCCCCCCCCCACGGGCACCGACTCTCCCTGGGGTACGGGCCCCCCCCCACGGGCACCGACTCTCCCTGGGGTACGGGTCCCCCCCACGGGCACCGACTCTACCCGGGGTACGGGTCCCCCTCTCACGGACACCGACTCTCCCGGGGTACGGGTCCCCCCCCCCACGGGCACCGACTCTCCCCGGGGTACGGGTTCCCCCCCCCCCCACGGGGCACCGACTCTACCCGGGGTACGGGTCCCCCCCCCCACGGGCACCGACTCTACCCGGGGTACGGGTCCCCTCTCTCACGGACACCGACTCTCCGGGGTACGGGTCCCCCCCCCCACGGGCACCGACTCTCCCCGGGGGTACGGGTCCCCCCCCACGGGCACCGACTCTCCCCGGGGTACGGGGTCCCTCCCCACGGGCACCAACTCTCCCCGGGGTACGGGTTCCCCCCCCCAGGGACACCGAGTCTCCCCGGGGTACGGGTCCCCCTCCCACGGACAACAACTCTCCCCGGGGTACGGGCCCCCCCGCCCCCCACGGGCACCGACTCTCCCCGGGGTACGGGTCCCCCCCTACGGGCAACGACTCTCCCCGGGGGTACGGCCCCCCCCCCCCCCCACGGGCACCGACTCTCCCCGGGGTACGGGTCCCCCTCCCACGGACACCGACTCTCCCCGGGGTACGGTCCCTCCCCACGGGCACCGACTTTCCCCGGGGTACGGGTCCCCCCCCACGGGCACCGACTCTCCCCGGGGTACGGGCCCCCCCACGGGCACCGACTCTCCCCGGGGTACGGGGTCCCTCCCCACGGGCACCGACTCTCCCCGGGGTACGGGTCCCCCCCCCACGGGCACCGACCTCTCCCCTGGGGTACGGGTCCCCCCCCCCCACGGGCACTGACTCTCCCCGGGGTACGGGTCCCCCCTCCCCACGGGCACCAACTCTCCCCGGGGTACGGGTCCCCCCCATGGGCACCGACTCTCCCTGGGGTACGGGTCCCCCTCCCACGGGTACCGACTCTCCCCGGGGTACGGGTCCCCCGCCACGGGCACCGACTCTCCCCGGGGGTACGGGCCCCCCCCCCCCCTCACGGGCACCGACTCTCCCCGGGGTACGGGTGCCCCCCCCACGGGGCACCGACTCTCCCTGGGGTACGGCCCCCCCCCCCCACGGCCACCGACTCTCCCTGGGGTACGGGTCCCCCCCACGGGCACCGACTCTACCCGGGGTACGGGGTCCCCCTCTCACGGACACCGACTCTCCCCGGGGTACGGGTCCCTCCCCATGGGCACCGACTCTCCCCGGGGTACGGGTCCCCCCCCCCCACGGGCACCGACTCTCCCCGGGGTACGGGTCCGCCCCACGGGCACCGACTCTCCCTGGGGTACGGGTCCCCCCCTCCCCACGGGCACCGCCTCTCCCCCGGGGTACGGGTCCCCCCCCCCCCCACGGGCACCGACTCTCCCCGGGGTACGGGTCCCCCCCACGGGCACCGACTCTCCCCGGGGTAACGGGTCCCCCCCACGGGCACCGACTCTCCCCGGGGTACGGGTCCCCCCCACGGGCACCGACTCTCCCCGGGGTACGGGTCCCCCCCACGGGCACCGACTCTACCCGGGGTACGGGTCCCCCTCTCACGGACACCGACTCTCCCCGGGGTACGGGTCCCTCCCCACGGGCACCGACTCTCCCCGGGGTACGGGTCCCCCCCCCACGGGCACCGACTCTCCCCGGGGTACGGGTCCGCCCCACGGGCACCGACTCTCCCTGGGGTACGGGTCCCCCCCTCCCCCACGGGCACCGACTCTCCCCGGGGTACGGGTCCCCCCCCCCCACGGGCACCGACTCTCCCCGGGGTACGGGTCCCCCCCACGGGCACCGACTCTCCCCGGGGTACGGGTCCCCCCCACGGGCACCGACTCTCCCCGGGGTACGGGTCCCCCCCACGGGCACCGACTCTCCCCGGGGTACGGGTCCCCCCCACGGGCACCGACTCTCCCCGGGGTACGGTCCCCCCCACGGGCACTGACTCTCCTGGGGTACGGGTCCCCCCGCCACGGTCCACCGACTCTCCCCGGGGTACGGGTCCCCCCTCCCCACGGGCACCGACTCTCCCGGGGTACGGGTCCCCCCCATGGGCACCGACTCTCCCCGGTGTACGGGTTCCCCCCCCCAGGGACACCAAGTCTCCCCGGGGGTACGGGTCCCCCTCCCACGGACAACGACTCTCCCCGGGGTACGGGCCCCCCCCCCCCCACGGGCACCGACTCTACCCCGGGGTACGGGTCCCCCTCTCACGGACACCGACTCTCCCCGGGGTACGGGTCCCTCCCCACGGGCACCGACTCTCCCCGGGGTACGGGTCCCCCCCCACGGGCACCGACTCTCCCCGGGGTACGGGTCCGCCCCACGGGCACCGACTCTCCCTGGGGTACGGGTCCCCCCTCCCCACAGGCACCGACCCTCCCCGGGGTACGGGTCCCCCCCCCCACGGGCACCGACTCTCCCCCGGGGTACGGGTCCCCCCCACGGGCACCGACTCTCCCCGGGGTACGGGTCACCCCCACGGGCACCGATTCTCCCCGGGGTACGGGTCCCCCCCACGGCACTGACTCTCCCCGGGGTACGGGTCCCCCCCCACGGGCACCGACTCTCCCCGGGGTACGGGTCCCCCTCCCACGGACAACGACTCTCCCCGGGGTACGGGCCCCCCCCCCCCCCCCCCACGGGCACGGACTCTCCCCGGGGTAACGGGCCCCCCCCCCACGGGCACCGACTCTCCCTGGGGTACGGGTCCCCCCCACGGGCACCGACTCTCCCCGGGGTACGGGTCCCCTTCCCACGGACACCGACTCTCCCCGGGGTACGGGCCCCCCCACGGGCACCGACTCTCCCCCGGGGTACGGGGTCCCCCCCACGGGCACCGACTCTCCCTGGGGTACGGGTCCCCCCTCCCCACGGGCACCGACTCTCCCCGCGGTTACGGTTCTCCCCTCCCCACGGGCACCGACTCTCCCCGGGGTACGGGTCCCCCCCACGGGCACCGACTCTCCCTGGGGTACGGGTCCTCCTCCCCACGGGCACTGACTCTCCCCGGGGTACGGGTCCCCCCTCCCCCACGGGCACCGACTCTCCTGGGGTACGGGTCCCCCGCCACGGGCACCGACTCTCCCCCGGGGGGTACTGGACCCTCCCCACGGGAACCGACTCTCCCTGGGGTACGGGTCCCCCTCCCCACGGGCACCGACTCTCCCCGGGGTACGGGTCCCCCCTCCCCACGGGCACCGACTCTCCCCGGGGTACGGGTCCCCCCCTCCCACGGGCACCGACTCTCCCCGGGGTACGGTCCCCCCCCACGGGCACCGACTCTCCCCGGGGTACGGGGTCCCCCCCCACGGGCACCGACTCTCCCCGGGGTACTGGACCCTCCCCCCACGGGCACCGACTCTCCCCGGGGGACGGGTTCCCCCCCCCCAGGGACACCGAGTCTCCCCGGGGTATGGGTCCCCCCTCCCACGGACAACGACTCTCCCCCGGGGTACGGGTCCCCCCCCCCACGGGCACCGACTCTCCTGGGGTACGGCCCCCCCCCACGGGCACCGACTCTCCCCGGGGTACGGGTCCCCCTCCCACGGACACCGACTCTCCCCGGGGTACGGGTCCCCCCCCACGGAGCACCGACTCTCCCCGGGGTACGGGTCCCCCCCACGGGCACCGACTCTCCCCGGGGTACGGGTCCCCCCCACGGGCACCGACTCTCCCCCGGGGTAACGGGTCCCCCTCCCACGGACACCGACTCTCCCCGGGGTACGGGTCCCTCCCCACGGGCACCGACTCTCCACGGGGTACGGGTCCCTCCCCCACGGCACCGACTCTCCCTGGGTTACGGGCCCCCCCCCCCCCCCCCACGGGCACCGACTCTCCCTGGGGTACGGGTCCCCCCCACGGGCACCGACTCTCCCT